>NC_142064.1:170589661-170684661 GCF_059756535.1 Pantherophis guttatus
AAAGAAAAATTAGCTAACAACTGTTTATTTAATATATTATTGATATAAAGTAAATAGTTTCATTAAACCTTTAACAAGGACTATTTCCAGTCAAACCTCAGAATATCTTGTATTTTTGCCACATTAAAAAAAATCTGTTTTTAGGGAATGATGATGTTGCAGAAATGGTTAACCACCTTATGTCTAAAGTCCTTGCTTAATGATCAATCATTTTACAACCATTCAAAGTTATGACTGCCACAGAATGGATGCTATGATTTGTAAGGCACCCCTGGCCATCATAAATGACACTGCCCCTCCCTTGTGGTCATATGATAGCATGTTGCGCACCAGTCAACTTATGACTGGTTGTAATGTTCTGCAATCAGATGACCACAATTCACAATGTTTTAACACCCTTTCAAATGAATAGGTTCACTTAACAACCATGGCATTCACTTAATGACTGGAACAAAAAATTACTTCTGGTCACATGGGTGGCTTGACTTATGATCCAAATGACTTAAGATGGTATTTCTGGGCTCAATTATGGCCATATGTCAAGGACTACCTTTAATGCTAGAGTTCCAAACCATTAATGATTCCCTGAGCAAGACAATATTATTTTAAACTGAGGAAATAATCATAGTTTTTCTGTGTTACATCAGGTTATTTTTAATGAAGAACAGCTTTCTAAAACTGTATTTTATGATGTCAGACATTACTCATACAGTTTTCTGTGGTGCTAACACATGACTTATTTAGCTGTTTTGAGAAAATGCTTAAAAATGGAAAGCAATTCAATACACATCTTTATTTATTTGGCTATACAGTAGTTTGGCTGAAGTCCAATTTTTATAATCAGAACATCTTTCATTTTCTTTCAGTTAATGACAAATACTATACGAATGCGCGACATCAGTCTCAGAAGTACAGAACAAAGATCTTTTACTGTGTTCCTTGACAAGGATTCCAGGCGAGCCTATAAGAATGTTACTAGGTAGCCTTTTTTAAATGAGCAATAATTATTGTTTCTTCTCGGTCAGTTTCTGAAGTATGAGAATGTACAGCAAATCACCCTAAAAACATTCTTATTTACTGTAAACTTTCAAAGTAATTAAAAATACTTTGGATATGTATGCTTAGCTGTTCTGATCAGACATTCTAGGCCCGTGATGGCGAACCTATAGCATGCGTGTCACAGGTGGCACAAGGAGCCATATCTGCGGGCACATGAGCCGTTGCCCTAGCTCAGCTCCTTTTCAGCTGGCCCTGCCCACGCCGCCCCTCCCCTCTCAGGGGTCTCCACGCGTCCTGTTTTGGATGCCAGGTAAGTACAGGGCTTGTGTGGAGGCTCTGAGAGGGCGTTTTCAGCCTCTGTGGGGGGAGGCCATTTTCACCCTCCCCAGGCTCCAAGAAAGCCTCTGAAGCCTGGGGAGGGTGAAAAACGGGCCTACTGGCCCACCAGAAGTCGGGAAACGGGCTGTTTTCACCCTCCCCAGACTCCAAGAAAGCCTCTGGATCATGGGGAGGGCGAAAAACGGGCCTACTGGGCGCACTGGAAGTTGGGAAATAGCCTATTTCTGGCCTCCAGGGGGGGAGGGAAGGCAGTTTTCGCTTCCTCAGGCTCCAAGAAAACCTCTGGAACCTGGGAAGGGCGAAAAACAGGCCTACCAGGCCCACTGGAATTCAGGAAATGGACCATTTCCTGTCTCGGGGGGGGCAGGGGAGGCCGTTTTCACCTCCCCAGGCTCCAAGAAAGCCTCTGGAGCCTGGGGAGGGTGAAAAAATGGGCCTACCGGAAGTCTGGAAACGAAGCGTTTCCAGCCTCCGGAGGCTTCAGGGAGGCTTGCTAGGCCCAAAATGGCGCACGGTGGGGTCGTGTGTGCATGCACAGAGGAGGGTGGGGGGTTGCACGTGCATGCGCAGGGGGGTGAGGCATGTGGGCGGGCATTGAATTATGGGTATGGGCACACGTGTGCGCACTATTGTGCGTGCACCTGCACTTTCAGCACCTGAGGGAAAAAAGGTTTGCCATCACTGTTCTAGACTGTTGATCATTACAAAAATTATGTCCATTGCAAGGACAGGTAGTTCTCACTTACCAACTGCCTTGTTTAACAAGCATTTGAAGTTACAACAGTTGAAAGAAATCCAGCTTTGCATCCAAGTCTCACACTTATGCCCATCACAGCATCCCATGGCCATGCAATTGGCACTTCGGCACTTCACCATTGGTGCACAATTGTGTCTGTTACAGTGTCTCAGTCACATGATTTGCCAGAATTATAGAGAATGTTGAAGTGAAATTGCAAGACATGGTCATGAGATGCCTCACTTAACAACCATGGTGATATGCTTAATGCTGAAGGCAGAAATGAAGTCATAAGTCTGGCATGGTCACATGGCATTTTGCTTAGTGACTGCAGCGCTTAGTGACGTAATTGTCTGTCCCAATTTTAATCAGAAGGTGAGGCCTACCTGCATTAATGGGTATAAGACATCTTAAGTCATCTTACATAACTACAGGTCAGTGTTGACAAGTACACCTACACCAAATTCACTAGAAAAAATAATTGAAAACAATTGTAGCTAACTTATTCTAGCTAAGCATTATCTAATTTTTTTCTCAACTTCATCATCAAATATTATTATAAATTATAAATTATTGTGTACTTCGAATACATGGATTGCTAATTAAACAACATTCCCCAATTTTTAAATGATATGTGCACTCACAAAGGGATTTTTGAAATTAGAACCATGCTTGTATCTTACATATTTAGTAATTGAAACTGTATTGGGTTTTGTTTTTGTTTTTTGCAGTATTCAAGTATTTCCCTGCCTAGAACCTAGCTACTGTTTGCAAAAATCAAGAACAAAACAGACCAACTTGCAAGAGGAAGAAGACAATGATATAGGACTGGCCAAATACTTACCTAAGTCTTTACTCTTACCCATCAATACTTTTGCAGGCATTATTCGATAAAGAAGCTGAGAATCCCAACCTTTCAAAATCTTTTGTTGAGTTTCATTAGGAATTGTTTCAATGAAAGAGAGGTGTCAAGATGAAAAGAAACAAGTATTGCCAAAAGAACAAGACAGGGTTTTAGCCTGAATATCCCATCCAATATAGGAATGTTTTATAGCTTTGTAATAGCATGTCAGGCGCAAGGAACCAGAACAACTCCACAAATAAGCCAAAGCAGTTTATTTATTGTTGATCACCTGTTTACAAGAATCTTGCCAGACTGACTGCATTTCCTTGAGAACCGGGGAATAAGGGCTTCACTAGTCTGGCCTTTGTCTCTTCCTGCCACAGACTGACATAGCACTATTGCATCTCTTTACTCCCCACTGTCCTTTAACCAGTGTTCTACCACATTGCATGAGATAAAGGAAAATGAGCTCTGATGCAAAAGAAAATAAGGTATGAAATCTTTAAGCTACTATACTGTGTTTTCTTTGAATAGCAGTTCTTTTTTAGCAGATGAAGAAAGAATGGCTTTCATTTTATCATGTGTATGGTAAATGTAATTAAATTCCTTACAGAGATTTAACTGAGTTAAATCTCAGTTGAGGTAGGTGTTGTCGTAAATTTATCACAGATAAGATAAACTTATTCTATAAAAACCATAGATAGATAAGCTTTGTCCCAAAATTAAGAATTTAGATTCAATACAATATTTGCAATGTTTCTTTCATTAGAAAATAAGTGGAAGAATGTTAAACAAATGTGTGCATTTGTTAAACAAATGTGTGCATTCTTATCATATAAGAGCCATGGTGGCGGAGTGGTCAGAATGCAATACTGCAGGCTATTTCTGTTGCCTGCCAGGTGGCTGCAGTTTGGCAGTTCGATTCTCACCGCTCAAGGTAGACTCAGCCTTCCATCCTTCCGAGGTTGGTAAAATGAGGACCCAGATTGTTGGGGAAAATATGCTGACACTGTAAACCATTTAGAGAAGGCTGTAAAGCACTGTGAAGCAGTATATAAGTCTAAGTGCTATTGCTATAATGGTAGTCAAGGAAACAAGAAAAATTGTAAATTGTATAGTGACTGCCTTTATTTCTGATTGGCACCTTTTGCTTATCTATGAGCTATTCAGTACATTCAATACATTTCCAGGAAGCTAATGTTTATTTCGGCAAGTCTTGCATAGTATCTCTGCTTGCTTTGGCCATCTTGACCCCAATTGTCTCATATTGCAAGAAACCTAAATGTGTTACTTGAATGCTCTGTTGTTATTCATCCCTCTTTCTCACTTCATCCTAAAATAATATCTTTGTGACCTTCTATCCAATTGTTTTCCAACTTTATTGACATCTTTTTTCTGGCCCTGGAGTTACCTTAAACCTGTTTCTCACTTAATCATGGGTCCCCTGGTTGTTGTTTTTTAAACATTTTATTCGGTTATAAGATAAGATACAAAATACAAAAGTAAATAGGAAGGCGGGGCGGGGGGAGAAGGGGGAAGAGAAGCTAGGGCTGGGAAAAAGAAAAACAAGCATTGACTTCAGCCTCCCTTTGTTGCAGTAAAATAAAACATTAACATCAAAACACAACTTTTTGCTTTTTCATAGTAATACAAATTAGCCATTTCTGTAAACATCTATGGGTCCCTTGGTTTTCATCTTGTTTTATGTCCTGTGATTTTCTGAGTCTCATTTCAGTTTCTTTTCCTTTGTTCTCCAGTCACATTCTGTGTCTAAATGTGATAAATATGTCCTTGAATCATCCCAAGTGAGTCCATGCAATTTTCTTGGTAATGTTACAAAATAGTTTGTCACTGCCTTCTTCAGGGCCTTACCTGCACCACCACACCTTTGCAGTTTTAATCTACTCTGGAATTCCCTGACAACCCCCTCATCTAAAAACTGACAGGGCCAACTGCTTAGCTCTTAATATCAGCCAGGCTCGGCTGGCTGCTGCCATCTACTTGTGATTTTATTGAGGTCTGTTACTATACAAATCTATTACACAAATTGTGATAATATATAAAACACTATTTTGCTGCCCTAGTGATTTTGGGTGCTGTAATTTTATGAAATGCAGATAACCCTACCTGAATCAGGTTGCTGAAGAGTGCTTTGATTGTGAAGTCAACAGTAGGTGACTATCCTGAGGCACAGGTATTATAAATGAAGGGATCATTCCTATATATGATGAACAGGAGGACTAAATGATCAAAGTTGAATAGAGTTCAGGAGTATGTTCCTGCCTCCTACAGTATTCTTAAAATATTCTGTTTTTCATTTTGCTTACTGGCCCTCATTGGGTCTTCAGGATAGTTTAGGAAATAATACTACTGGTAAAATGAAATGACAAAAAATTATAATAAAGTATGAATATCACAAATGGAGAAAATAATCATTTTAGGGATATTACAAAAGTTTATCTGCTTTCTGCAGCCACTGCTATTACATTTTTTATGTTGCTTACTATTCAAACCTGATTTAGCTATTAATGCACACTCTCCCTATATATAATATGAATAGTTTACATGAGAGGAACAGACTGCAAGTTTTATGCAGCATGATGTTCAGAGTTCTCAAAAGCAGCCTTTATACAGTTTTGTCTTTCTGTTTTTGTAAGTAATGGATAGGTATGGCCATAGGGTTCCTTTCAATTGCTTAATCATTGTAAATAGACAAAACCTGGAATATGGAAGGGATCACATTCAACAGAGCAATAATACAAATATATTAGGTTGAGCAATGGCTGATGGAAAAGCAGATAATATAAAACTAATATTTTCATAGCTGCTGTGAAGATCTATCTATTTTTAAGAAATAAAAGATAGAATTTTAAGCATGTATTAAAGGGTTTCCTAAACATGGTGCTGCAGCTAAATGTTTACAGCCCAAAAGTTATTAGATTGTTTTGGCTATTGAGTTATTTCTGTATTAAATGGAGATGTACATTGTGTAAATACATTATAAATTATTTGTATAGTTATAACATCTGCTGGAAAGTGGCAGTCTTTAATTTCATTAAATTACTTTTTAAAAAGTTTAACACTATGTTTTTCCTGTCATTTTTCTTCCTTAGACAATTGGAGGTTATAAATTATTGCAGTATATAAATATAACTACCAGTGAATTGAGATATAAGGATCCAATATTGCTCCCAGAGTTATTAGAATTTGGGTAGAGGGAGGGAGGGAGGGAGGGAGGGGAGGAAGGAAAGGAAGGAAGGATCACATGGATAAATCCTTCATTTAAGACAAAGTAGCAGAATCTTTAGCAAAGCTAATATTTTTTCACTTTATTATGCAATGAAATATAGTTTTGTGGGATTTTTTTCTCTAAAGAATTCAGTAGTTACATCAATTCAAAATAAAAGTAAACTGCACTAGTGAATAAACATATCGCTTCCATCAAAAATATTTGGGACCTTGGAATGTTGACAAGATTGCAAGACATTTTCATTCTAAAATAGGAACTGTGATTTTAGAAGATGAGCTTTTAAATCCGTTTTAAAATGGTAATAATCCCTATCAATTATGTTTAATTTCAACTTATATATTCACAGCTGGCTGGTTGTGACAGTATAATGAGCCTAATATTGTACTTGATCGGCTCCATTTGAGCTGGGATATGATATCCTTGGGAAACTTGGCAAGGGCTCGTCATTATGGTGCCATGTTTTGTTACTGTTGTTCTAAGATTTTGAAACTTTAAGTTTCACAGTAAAACCTTTGTCCTACTTTGTTGCTTGTTATCCATGCTCATTTACATTTTTACTGATTTGAATGACAGTTACATGTAAGTTAACTGCTCTGAGAAAAATTGATCATGGTTGCAGGATAGCCGAATTGCAAGATACATGTTTAGTAAAACAAATCCTTAGAAGGGGCAATACAGTTGCACAATAACGGTAAACGTTAGAAAAAGCACTGTGACACAGGATAAAAGTACGTGAATATTAGGAGGTGAAAACATATTACAGGATAAGAGAAAATTAGTAGAGGTAATGTATTACAGGATAAAGCAAGTTTTACCTTATAGGAAATGGAAGCAAAAACAAACTGAAGATTTTCGCTTCTCTGCCCATTTCAAGTCTTTTTCTTTCCAATTTGTATTCCCAACGAGCAAGAATTTGAAGTTCTTTAAGAGCAAAGGGCGCTTACTTTTGGAGTGAGCCCCGTAAAGTATACTATATTTCAAACCCCGAGAACAACTACGCGACCATCGGAGGGAAGACTTTGCAAAGGGGAAGAAAAAGCGACAGGCGGAAGGAAGGCAAAGCTGGGTCTCCGGCGCCTGAGCGGCGAAGGAAGGCGGACAACGTGGCCGGGCGCCTTTTCGTACTTCCCAGAATGATTCCTCGTCTCCTAGCAACGGTTGGTCCCTCCCCCTTCCGACGGAGGATGAGGGAGCGTTCCAGCAGCTGGGCAGAGGCAGCAGGTGTACACCGCTCTGACAGGTACACCGGCGCATGCGCAGTCAGCGCGCTCGGGACCGCAGGCCGCCTAGAGTAGCGGAAGAAGCCGATTGCCCGTTGCTTTCAGGTAGGGGAGGCCCCGTGTCGGCTGCTGGAGTTCAGCGCCGGAGAGGCAGGCGGGCGGCCGCAGAAGTTGCCATGGCAACGTCTCCAAGGTGCGGGGCCGAGGAGGGGAGTCCCCCGCGAGCAAGGAGATGAGGCGCGTGGGGGTGGGGGAAGGGGCCGCCGCCCGCGTGGGACGAGGCTGCCGTTGCGGCTGGTGCTGAACCGGGTGGAGGGCCAGGTTTCCAAGGGGGCTCCTTCACTCACGGGCATAATAAAGGGTCTCATGGGCCACGAATGACCAGAACTGGCATCAACAATCAGTATTCCACGGCCTCGATTTGCACAAACAAGGAGAAAATGGGCGGACTGTTATCCAGATATGCAATCGTCCTATCGCAGAGATTCTCAAAGCCATTTAATTTTTTTCCTAAAAAGACGAAAGGCAATATTATTGCCATTAGAATAGAATAGATGGTTGTTAATATACAGCAAGGACTGTTTTAAATGGTTGGATAGACAAGGCTTTCTAACAGAATGCCCCTCCCTTTAAACATATCATTCTCTCAAATATCCTTTTTGTGTGTATATATATATATCTATATGTGTTTGTGTGTGTATGTGTACCAAAAGTGACACACAGTTAAATTTTACGTAGGCGCTAATGCTGCCTTCATAAAATGAGTGGAGGCTATGGTTTTTATGTATAATGGCCCAACTGGAGCTACAATAGGAATCTGGTTATTTGCCGGATTATCAATCTCATTCTGTAAATTCCAGCAGGGTTGACATCCTCCAGATCCTGGACATCCTTAGATGATGTCATCTGATGTGACCCAAGAGGCCTGTTTTCTCTGCCACAACATTTGACTTATGGAGCACCCCCCTGCCCCCCCCCCCAATTTGGTTGGCTACAACATGGTCACCTTTAACAAGATCTACTTGCTCCTCAACAGGCTGATCGAGGATGGTATATGAGTGTGTGGCAATTATTATGAGTTGTTATCTATCTGGCACTCATACAGCATGTTTTATTATCTTTATTATGTTACCTTTTTCCTTTATGTTTTTAATCTTTGTTAGTTGCTCAAAGTCACCTGGCAAGTGGGCAGATATAAACACTGAAAAATAAGTCCATCCATCTATTTACCTGCACTGCAAAAATCCAGAGGATGCTGGAAGGTGGCTACAGAAAACATTAGCACTGGTCTTCTGGACTTTTGCAGCCCAGCTATGCTACTTTTAGTTCTTATATTTATAAGATCATAGATCCCAACTTAATCCAACATTTTCTTAAAGCAATAGCCATCTGGCAGTCCATAAATAAAAGATAAAGACAGACCCACTCCCCCAATTGTTATCCCATAACTGATATTTGGAGACTTACTATAATTAATCTATAGACAACATTTTATCTTCAAGACAGATAACTTGTAAGACCAGTTCTCAGTGATTTTTTTTCAATCTTTAAATCAATCCAAATTAGTGACTGTTGTCATATTCTGCACTAATGAATTACAGACATTATGATGCACAGCAGAAGTGCTTTCTTCTACTTGTTTTAAGTCTCCTTCTAATCAGGTTTATTGGATGACCCTAGTCCTGGTGTTCTTAGAGGAGGAGATAAAATCATATCCTTGTTCAGCTTTCTGAGCATTATTTTCTACATAGTTACATTGAATGATGTTTGATTGGTTATTCAAACAATTTGAAGACAGTCTTCTGGAACTCTTCTCAATTGTGTTTGGTTCAATTTTCTCTGCAAATATGGCCAGCTTACTGTTTCCTCCTAATTATCAGTATTTGTAAAACACTCATTTCAGTTGCACTTTTTACTTCCTTATCCATGTACTGCAGTCCTATTTTTACTTTCTGTTTATAACTAGTTTATAAGCAGGCAGTTTCTTTCATCCCATGATTATTGCTACGTTTATTCAAAAGCTTTTGATGAGACACTCACAAAATACAAACAATTTCTAATAAGTACATCACATGAAACCACAAAGAAAAGTTGTGCCTATGAACACTTAACTGTTCCACAATTCTCCTATAGATGTAAATATAGTTTCTGAAAACAAAGTTGTTCATATCGTCTGCTCTTTCCTACTTGAAGAGTGGTTTTGTTACACCTACCTTACAGCTCTCACTATGTTTTCTTTACAGTTACCAATACAGTTCAATATTTGTTACTAGACAAAGACTTTTATTGTTTTCCTCTACAAAGGAAACATGTCATTTTTCTGTTCTGATTCATGTGATCCTGTGTGAATAGAAGCTTCTGATATTACCTGTTCTCTAGTTGGGGTAAAATTATATAAGATTTCCAGCACACTACAATGCAATTGACTCTGCACTCACCCAGCTCCATTTAGTTTTGAAACAGGAATTACATCTTCATGTTTGTTGTTTGAAGGAGTCTTTTAAGAAGGACTTCTGGCATTTTTATTATACCATTTTCTAAGGCAGGGCATTAAAGAAGTATTGTAGCAGATGCAGGATAATGCTGTAAATAGTAATGCTTTTTAAAAACAGATTTTTACAAAACTCTGAATTTATTTCCATTCACATAGGATCGACAGGCATCTTACACTTTTTATCATGGATTTACAGTATAAGGTCTCAACCAGCATCTTCTCTTTCTATCCCACTAGACATTGTAAAATGCTTCATTCTTAAGGTTACCATCAGGCCCATCTGTCCCCAGCAAGGAAGCTTATTTTTTAAAGGTAGTGGAAAAACTTTCAGATTTGGACCTTTGAATTTGAAATGCAACAACAGGATCATGGTAATGTTTTGAACTGGAAAAAATACTTTTGAGCTTAAAATATTTTGTTTTGTACTAAAATTTTCCAAAATGATGGATACAGCCAATTTGGAAAGAAAACAGCTGTTTCACACTCAAGTCAACTGATTTGTGTATTACAAATTCACTTTCAAAACATTTTGTAAAACTAATTTTAATATTACAGTTCAATTTCCTATTTCTTATTCAATTTACTGATTGATATGGGAATTTGGTGTTATTTATATTTGATTTGATTCTAGAATCCTAATTCTGTGCTAATGCTAAAGCTAATGCTAATCAAAAATTTGAAATATGTGTTTAATAATGTTATCTCTAATTATTGCTTTTTTTTGGTTTCCATAATAATACAAGCTAGTCCGAAGTGTTTTATTTTTGTCTCTTTCTCCAGTCCTAGCTTCTAAAATATATCTCATTTAATGAAATAGATAAATTCAGCAACTCAATTCTTAAAATTATTTTAAAATGTGTCTATCAAAAAAGTGCTATTGTATATGTTCAGTACTCCATGATATGAATTTATATACTATATATAGCAAATACAATGTTTCTCATTAATTGCACTGGATCCCAATACTTGGATTAACAACACTTTCCAGCATAAATGGTAACATTTTTCCTCTAAAAATAATTTTTGCTTTATGGCACGTATATTAAAATTTTTGGAATATTGTTTAGTTTTCACATTCTGAATCATTTCTTTAACAATACTATTGGTGACTGATGCCACTCTTTCATACATCATAATATTATATTTTAAATTTACACACACACACACACACACACTGTTTTGGGCCTTTAGCTTTTTTTGTTATTTTTTAAAAAGGATTTTGTTGCAATCCTATATGTAAGAATCCCTTTGAATTTTAAAAATTAGTTAACATTTTATATTATATAATCTTATCTAAGAAAGAAATGTCATTTATTTTACTTTGAAAAAGGCTTAGGATAAATGTAATCCTAATCAAATTGAGACATGTAATTCTGCTTATCTACAGTACTCTGAAATAAGCATCAATAAATTAAATGGGTCTGGTAAGTGTATAGAGGATTATAGTTTAAGATAATCAACACATTAAAAAAGGTATTTTCTTGATTCAGAACTTAGGTTTTTCTTTTTATGAATTCCTTAAAAATATATCTTATAAACAATGTTTTTCTGTGACAAACCAGTTATGACGTTATTGCTATTGTATGTATAGTTGCACTACAGGTTTGATTAGTGATTTGCAGTCATACCAAATTAAGAAACTTCAACATATTTGTCCTATTTTATGGTGTACTGATAAATCTGTCTTTGCTTTGTTAATTTGCAGGGCAAAGGTGGGAACACAGACTGCTTCTGAAGCCATGAGTACAAATAACCAATGGGATGTAAACAAAGCACTTACTCTTGCTAGTCTTTTCCATTTTCTTTATGGTGCAGGAAATGCTTGTGCAATCCCATTTTTAACTCTCTACTTTCGGCAGCTTGGTCTGACTGCACCTCTAGTAGGGATTATAATAGGACTCAAACATTTAATCACTTCTCTTTGGGCCCCACTATGTTCTTACCTATCAAAAACCCACAATAAAAGGAAAGTATTTATTAGTGGATCATTATTTTGCTCAGTTGGAACAGGTTTGCTACTTACACTCATCCCACCAGTGAGCAAAGATATTATCTATAAATATTGCAACATGAGCCAGCATCCCACTAAACAACTGACTACAACGCAAGTGCCTGATATAAATATGAACCATCTGAGTGCAATGAATGGTAACTCTTTTGCCAATAACAAAATATGGTCTACAGAATCACTTGGAATGATCTCAAAGGAACAAGAGTCTACGAGAAAACCAACAGTAATGTATACCTCATTCAAAATAAAAAGTATAAAAACTCCTATAATAAAACAAGGTGGTAATGAGGTTAATATAAAGCCACAGCAATTCATAGATGCTTCTTCTAGTGTGTCATCTGGTATTTCTGGGGAAGCTATTGTTCCAGCAGAACAAAATTTGGAAAAAACTACTGTGAATGTGCCTTTGAAAGGAACTGCTGGCATCGTGACTAACAAAGAAAATGCTGACAAAAATGACTCAAGAAGAAATAGTAACTTCATACTTTACACAATCCAATTACCTGTTACAGAGGTACCTTATGTACTGAAAAATGTATCAGGGCGCAGGGAAAGAGCACAAGATGTAAGTTCTCCGTTACTTCAGGGTACTGACTTCTTGGACAGTGAGCATCAGGTCTTCCTTATGGTGTTAGGTGCTGTTGTCCTTTGGGAGCTGCTGGCCGGACCTCTTGAGTGGATGGTTGATGACAGTCTCTATGAATACCTTGACTTTGTGGATGCTGCTGACAGATATGAGAACCTTTGGATCTGGAGCTACTTAGGAGCATCTCTGGGTGTCTGTAGCACCGCAATATTTGTGGACCAACTGAGTTGCTTTTTGAGTAATAATATTCCACGTTTTGCAGTGCATTTCTATGGTTATGCCTTGTTCATGACACTGACGTTACTTGTCAGTACCTTCTTTCCCATCTATGTGTCAGAAAAAAATGAACATGTCAATAAAACAGCTAAAGCTTTGAACCTCATTGGGAGTGACGGTCGAACCATCCTGTGTGCTGTCACTATCTTCCTCACAGGAGCTATTGGGTCAACTGTGCAGAACTTTCTTTTCTGGCAAATGCAAGACCAAGGCAGTCATGAATTATTCATGGGCCTCTCGGTGACTATTGGACTAATTGCTGAAATCCTGCTCTATATCTTCAAAAGCAAACTGCTGAAGGCTCTCTCTGTTGGTGGCACAGTTGCCTTGGGATTAAGTTGCCTGGCAGCACAACTGCTCTACTATTCTTTCCTCTGGAATTCCTGGGCTGTGCTGCCAATCCAGGTTTTCTGCGCCTTCAGCAATGGTGCGTTATGGTGGGCAGTGAACATGCTGACAGACGACGTTGCCACTCCTGGCACAGAAAGGTCTCTGCACTTGGTCCTTCAAGGCCTCTCTCATGGATGTGGAGCCAGTTTAGGCAGTTTTGCAGGAGGGTTTGTTGTGAACAGCTTTGGTTTAGCAATGCTCTACAGAGCATGTTCCATTACCTTAATATTATGGCTAGTTTTATTCTTGGTTGTTCAATCTAAATTACCACGACAGAAAAGGATTAATTATTCCCGTCTCTTAGCTGCGGATTCTAGTGATATGAGTGATTCTGATTATGATGAAGAGAAAGAAAGAGACTGGCTTGTAAAAGCTATGAAAGATGACAACTTTACTAGGAATTGGTAACTGATACTGGATTTCAACGGTCACTTCATCAGAAAGTAGACTACGGCGAATTAGGGTGAAGTTTTTAGAAATAATCCATACCGGATCTGTATTGGCAGTTGATTTTATGATGTACATATTTGCTCAGGAAATTATTATAAAAATTTTATAAAGATTTTATTTTCTTAAGATTAATTTATTGTACATATTTATAGCAAGTCTGCTTTTCTAAAATGTTTATTTTCAAAACTAAGGAAAGGGGGCTTTCAACAGAAATACTGTGGAGTTTGTTTTTCCCTTTATGAGAATTGGCTTTATGGAAATTGATCATTTTTTAAAATACAGAATTCTTGCATAAAATGCTTCCCTTCTTTTAATCACAATTAGTTACTTTAAAAATGTTCTGCTTGCTTTTCTTTTTTAAAATTAAAGATATTTCAGTATTTTGAAAACTGAGCTGAAATTCTAGGACACCATCTAATTCTTTAGAATGGTATTTTTCTTAAATCTACAAGATACATTTGATCTAATGCTTAAAATGTTCATATATTATAATATCTTTTCCCAATAGTTGAAATATGACCATAAAACCCTCACAAACTATACATTAGGGGTTATAAATTAGAATGGTCACTTATTTCCTGTCCAAATGGAAAACAAACATGCATAGCATTTGCACATGGAAATTTATATTTATACATTGTAAATATAGAGATAAATGGAAATATATATATCACCATAATGAAGGAGCCTGTATAATGAAGGAGTATTAGGTGCTGATGATTTTAGCTGCTACTTTCCCTTTTTGTTGTCTTTTAAACCAGATTTGGCCTTCAAATAGGAGATTCTTCTCTATAAAATGTGTTCACACAAGCAGTTTACACATGGGTTTAACATTCTATATTGCATTAATAATATTTAGAAAATTCTCATGTTTCTATATATCTTCAGGATATATGGAAAAGATTATTTTGATTTTTTCCTGTATGTTTTATTCTTCCAGTATAAAATAGAATCTTTTGTAAGTATCAGAGAGTTTGTCTAAATACACAGCTGTAATACAATCTGGTTTAAGAGATTTCTTTGTTCAGAACAAAAAGGCAATAATAACAAACTGCTTTGAGGGCTATGGCCTTACAGTAAAGTACCTGATACTCGACAAGCTGTTTATTTAGAAAATGCACTATTAGCAATAATTGCCTTTGTATGTACAATTACTGAAGAATGGACTAAAGTTTCAGAAGAATGTTGTAAGAATCATGGAAAAAATAATATTTCCAATTTCATGGTAGAAATAAATTCACATGCTATCTCCACAAGTTTGCTCCATTTGGCAGTTAATATTAAGCATCAGCTCACTCTATTTTTCCAATAAAAACTGTTGCTGCTAACAAGTTGCCTTTTCATTGGAAGAAGTTTGGCTTCTCATTACAACAAAATAAAAATCCATCCGTAGATCTTGGGAATGGAAATTGTTTGGGTGATTTTACAGATACTTTTATTGCTTTATTTAAAATCTTACCTATTTAGCAAAAGAATGTAACTTGGAAGATTAGAAATAAATAAAGGAGTTCCATTTTTGGAATCTGCAATGTCATAACTTACAGAGTTTAAACTGATCAATCTACAGATTGGTAGGTACTATAGGTCTACCTCCTTTTGCCATTCTCAGCTATTTTTTTAAAATAAGGTGCTTATCATAATTTCAAATTGAAAATTCACCCAATTCCATATGTATGTATTATCAAGCAATTTTAAATAAATGTTTGTGTGCATGGTATGCATAAATATTGCATATTTATACTTAGCTAAGAAAATCGTATTAGTGCATTCTGTATTTATAAAATATACTACTATACTTCTAAGACTCATCACTGGAGGTCTGAGTGCTGGTGCTGGGGAAAGAGATAGAGGTAATCCTCAATTTATGACCACAATTGAGCCCAAAAATTATGTTGCTAAACAAAGGAGATGTTAAGTAAGTTTTGCCCCATTTCTTGCCATAGTTGTTAAATTAATCACTGTAGTTGTTAAGTTAGTAACACAGTAGTTAAGTGAATTTGGCTTCCCCACTGTTCCTTTTTATAATTTGGCACCATATTTTTTGAACATTACACACCCTTCACAGGCAAACTTATTCACAATGCAAACTTTGAAGGACTGTTTCACCTTGATGATGTTTCATTTAAAGCATCCCTTTGAATATGCTTGTCAAACAACGTTACACTGTATTGTATTTCTTTTATGTTGCTTTAGGGTCTTTAGCATTTCTAGCAGGTAAAATATCTGTGCCTATTTCCATTCCAGATTAGACACTTTTATGCATGCAGAGTGTCACTCTTGGCTATAGAACTGCTGTGTGAAGTCTTGAGATGACACAAAGTACCTTTTCATGCAGAATTGCATCATCTCCTCAACAAACAGTATCACCTCCATAGTGTGAAGCATCTTATTTGGGCAAAGTAATGATGAGAGAGAGAGAGAGATTTTCTTTGTATAAAAAGCCATCATTCCATGTATATAAATAAATCCATTTATTTATAAATAATAAAATGGATCCATTTTTCTGCTTAAAAGGGGAGTATTACTTTACACTGATCCCAACTTTATAAATATATTCTGTTTTGTATGTCAATGTCAGGCAGTATGCTAGAAATTGGTTTTATTTTAGGCAAAGGCAGCTATGTAATCTGGGGCCAGTCTCTCTCTCCTCTCTCTCAGCCCCAGGAAGGAAACAATGGCAAAGTTACTTCCAAAATCTTGCCAAGAAAACTAGAGACTTCTTGAGACAATCCAACACTGAATCAAAGACACACACATACAAAACCCCACCTGCCTATTATCTGAATATAATGCAGATGTTAATTTTGAATTGCAGAGAAACTTTGATTCTTAAATTAGGCTACCATAATTAATGTAATAAACTCATTGCATCTTCTTCTGATATGCTCTTTGTAACCTTAATGCCTTCTGAAATCTCTGAGCATTGACTTGTTTCATTATTAATGAGCCTAAATATGCCTTTCACATACATTCACTGGGTAGGGTGTCTCAAAGCAATCAAATACTCTATGGTTTGCTTAAAATTTCAGTTTGCCAGGTACCAGATGTCTCAATTTATTCAAGAGAAATATATTAACAACAAAAAAAAAAGACTAGGAGAGATGCTGCTCATAATTTGTTCTGAAAATACATGAATCAATCTGATTTTTTCCCAAACTATTTGCTATACTCAGCAAAATAAATTTGCTGAGAAGAAACTCAGTGGTGAATTTGTGATGAAGTATATGCCTGACATATTTTTAACTGCATATTTTTCCCAATTCTGCTTTTAGCAAATAGGTCACATTCTCTTTTTCTATGGAGCAGGTGACAGCAACAATATTATTGGTTCTCCTTCTCTAACTCCTCTTCCAATATTGTCCATAATTATATTGAATTTTAAAATATCAAAATGGGGTTTTTCAATGAATGACTGTTGATCAAAGCTATAATCAGGATGCAACTATGAAATGGCAGATCCAATGTCCCTTTAAGCTGTTTTTCTGCTAGTTCTACTTATTACTTCTTAACTGATGGTAAGAGAGTGGTTAATCAGGCAATTCCCACCTGGTTCTCAGGCTAAAAATCTGAAATTTCATGAAAAAAATCTCCTTTCTATTCACACGAGCTTCTGTTTCTGAAAAAAGTGATTCATATTTGCCTATTTTTTTTATTTAAATACTCATTATTGTCTTTCCTATTCATAATGGGGTTATAAATATAAGATGACACAATGTTGAAAATTCTAGGCAATGCTTCATTCAATGAATGAGTCATTTTCATAGCTTGGAACATTTCTTCATTTTACATATATAGTACAGATGCAATGGCATCTTAATTGCAATTTATTTACGTAATTACAACAATCCCTTAATTAAGAAACTTATGCAGAGCATGATTTCCAGAATTCTTTCCAGCCCTTTGTGATTAAGAGGGATCAGGGAGGAATATTTATACTTGGAGGAGTTAATGGTATTCTGAGCTTTAGTCTTACTGCCACTCCCATAGGGAAGTATTGGAAAAAAATTAGCTGGAATGTTTTTCTCCATAGTTTCCAGTTGGATATGATTTTTAATTTGCTGGCTTCTCCCTCCAAAGCGTATATGTTCAGTTTTTGAAGAATTATTCTAATTTTAGACAGATCAAATTCTGAGTCCCTTACCCTGTCAATAGTACCAACTCCCAGTTTCGATAGCTGGTTGTTGTTTTTTAGCAAAACATCTTTGGTATAATCTTTTGTTTTGGAGGTAGGTTTATTTGTTCGTTTGTTTAATTCAAAAAGCTTTATTGAGGTCTTTGACCAGTCTTGACAGTAAAAGAGTACAGTAGAAAGAGTGATAGCTTAATACAGCAGCTAGTTATTAAAATAATGATAGGGCAATAAAATAGTGTATTTAATTAAAAAATTTGCACAGTAGTGTAACTTGGTGAAAATATTTGGCCACCTGATATATGAGTGTAGGGTCCCTTTAGCGTCCCTTAAAAAATAATAAACATAAAATTTATCTGCATGGCTCTCATATTTGGGAATGATTGGGACAATCAGAGGACATCTTGGCGCATCATAGAAAGGGTACCAGATGAGAACTATTCTCAAGTTTTCTTTACTCACATTATATACTACAGGATAGGCTATAGAAAGCCATGCCTCTTTGTGAATCTGCATAAAAACCCACACATACATTGTCTATGGAGATTCTCAGTCATCCAGATCATGGTTGTCCCAAAGATGCTTTTTCAAGAACTGAAGAAGCTTCTTGGGTGAGAAGCGAAACGTCTTCAAAGAAAAACAGAAAGTCCAGTTGCCTCCTGAGAAAAAGTACCTTTGGGCCAAACATACATTTTGCTCTAATAGTTGATAAGTAAAAGTTAAGAAACATACAGTCTTAAAAACCAGGAGAGAACTTTGGGGAGAAGAAGGAAAATGTTGATAGAGAAAGTGTAATAGCTGGCAAGCTAAGATGACTCTAGTTAGTATTGGTAGTTGAAGAGATGTTACTGGTTTTAATTAATAGCAGTATTGGCTGGTAACCTGAGATCAACAAAAAAGAGATATACTCCTGAAAAGGTGCAGGTTTGAGGAGAGGCTGAGTTAGGCAACTTTCTCAAAAGTGGAGCATGAAACAACCCATAGAAGAATGCTGAAGATAGGGGTCTAATATGGGACAGATTCTGTCCAGCACAGAGGACTCTGGGGAAGCCAAAAGACCAGAAGAGGAGTGACCAAGTTCTGTTTTCCTTCTGTTAGGCAAGAACAGGCTCCCAGAGGGAAAAAGCACCCAGTAAGTTATTCAAACAGGAATAGTCTGTTTAGAAATAGACAAGTATGTATTCAGGTAACTACATTAGAAAACCTTTAAGCTACACAATTTCCAATAGAGGAAAAATAATATTTTACAGTACATTTTAAATCTAAAGCCATGGCTTCATTCCAGATCAAAATATGGGAATATCCAGGACTGGCTCACCCAGTAAACAATTTTGCTAAAGAAAATTGCTCAGATTGAAAGTATTTGTTTTAATAAAACAATGCAAAAGACCTCTTGTTTTAATCAAGAGGTCTTTTGCATTGTTTTTCACCAAAATGGATAAAAACTATGAAACCAGTATTATCACATTCAGCAGTCAACTTTAAATTCCTTGTTCACCTAAAATTATTATTATTATTTTACCACACACTTTCTCTAAATCAACACACATACAGCAGACTTTCTCATACATTTCTCCATTACATGCTGAAAATCAAAATTCTGTTCTACACACTCTCTACTCGGGGCAACGTTATACTGCACACAGGGTAGCTAAATAAGTATCTGGGCTCAGGAAATGTCAGTTAAGGAAATGTTAAGGAGTTGGCACCAGGATGTGACTATGACTATCTTAGAGGACAAATCTCAATTCACAAATGACCAGAAATGATAGGCTTGAACATTGAACCAAAGTACTCTCAAAAACATAAACATCCATGGTAGATCAGATCGTGCCATCATTCAACCCCAATGCTGTCTAGTGGAATTCCCTACTGGAAAATCCATTAGGAGAACATGAGCTCAGTCACTTTCTCCTGCTTCCTTCCCAATCAGGTATCTTAGGAACTGATGTTTGGAGGCATGTTTCCTTGGATACCAGGATAATAGATAGGAATAATCTCAATATTTGTTCATATCTCTTTTTAATGTCTTCTAATCTGATGGCCACTGCTAGAGAATTGGGTAATTAATTCCTCAGTTTAATCATGCCCATGGAAACTGGATTATCTTGATACTCAGGCTGACTAAAAGCTCTCCAGTCCACAGTAGCATTGGCCAAAAGGCTTATACCTATCATTTTTTTATGTGAATTTAGCATATAGAATGATGACACAAAGTGAATGGGGACATCATTTCTAGGACATTCATGGATTTTTATTTATTTTTGTGGGTACTTTCTGGATTTTTAAAAAATTGTTTTGGAAATTATGTTAACTGTATCCAGGGACTTACACTGACATTTTTTGAGGTTTCAAACGGCACAAAATCATGCTACCAGTTTTTAACCACTAAGGTAAGAAGAGATAGACAGACATGGGGGGTGGGGTAGGGAGGGAAGGAGTTATGAAAGAAAGCCCTTTTAGAGAAGCAGAGGATTCTGGGATATCCATTCTTGTCCTAGAGAAAGACCACAAGCATCAATCTTTCCCAATTATACAACTTTACAATTGATGTTAAGCAATATTTCATAATTATCACAGTATAAAAAGTGCTTTAGCCATTATAACTTCTGATAATTTAACTGTATGAAGTGTGAAGAAAAATACTTTTGACCGTTATGAATCTTCCACCATTCACTGGTTAACATTTTAACAGTCTTTCTCTGCCTGAAGAAACAGTAGAAGTTAGTTCTGGACAAGTTAAGAAAGAAAGACAAAGGATGTGTTGCTTGCAGAGGCAGTTCAGCTTCAAATGCTCCTATTAAGAAAGTAACATATATAGAAATGGTCTTAAATATTCCAAGCTGAATTTAAGACATACTTGAATTGCTTGGACAATTGGTTGTCAGAAGTCTAGGTATGTCAAGTGTTTCTGTGCTACCGTGCATCTTTCCTTGAATTTACTGCAGGGCCTCAGCTGGTGCTCGAACTCCTTTGCTCTAATGGCACATTTAGAGTTTGTAACTTTCACAAAAGTATTATGTTATCTACTTCTTCATAAACACAAAAGGGCGGATGAGCTGGACAACATGTTCTCCTCCTAAATAAAGACAATGTTCAAGGCAACGGAAATTCATTTCATTCTGCACAATAGCTTTAGGAATTCAGACATGGCTTCTGAGAAATCTAAACCATGTGTTTAATGATTTTATATAACATAAACTAGGAGTTAGCTCAAAAATTTTGAGGAACAACAACCAAAGGATGGGGTGGGGGGGAGACTGCTGGAGCATATTGTTCACTCAAAAACATGTTTTTCACTCAGCAGTCTAAACTTTCATTAAACCTGTGTTTTTTCCAGTTGAGCTGTAATTTATATTTATTTATTTAATATATATTTATTGATATAAATTACAGCTCAGCTGGAAAAAACATAGGAAAAAACAAAATTTATTGATAATCATATGTCAAGCGCCAGGGAAAACCAGAGATTCAGGCAATTCAAATGAGTATATTTATTGCACATTCTCTACAAGAATTTGACCAACTAGCGGTCAAGGGAAATGAGCGGGAGATAAGAAAGGCATTCAAGGTCGGCTGGACTTAGCTCTTTTGAGGGAGTGTCATATGATATGTTTGACCCCTCCCTCGGGCTCAGCCTGGTCATCTCCTATATCATAGTTACATTTAATCATTTTGTGCCAATTAACAGAAAAGGTAAAACATATCCCCAAAACAAGATCAATACACTTCAGTTAACAGCCCTGTTATCTAGCATGTGATAGGATTGTTCCCTAATTAACCAAATAAAGTCCTTGGAAAAATAAATAAACCATACTATAATCCTTATAGATTATCGAATGAAATAACTACATATTAGAAATAAAATTTTTTTATAAAGGTTTACTCATGGATCAATTGAGACTTCCTGTGCATTCAAATATGATTTTAGGGAAGCAGTGGTGCAAGTCACAATATGTGGTTTTCTGGTTAAATTTGGCAGCTTGAATAACTGAGCCGTTATACACTATTGCATGGTGATAACAGAATGTCTTCTGAGCTTCAGTGCTATAAAATTCTGAATGTGTTCTTTCAAATTCAATGCCATAGTAAAACCTTCAGTATAATTTAGAAGATCCAGTGCAGCTTTACTTTTTGGTTCAATGACCATCTCTACTAATAATAAACTGATGTTAAAAGAGAAAATGGCATTCAATTATTGCAGCATTGCTAGGAATTGTTAATGCTGTTTTAACTAGAAGACCAATGAGGAAATACAGATCCAAACTTCATGACAGTCTGCACCACCAATGGTCTGTCTTGAATAAGGAAGTGACCCAACTGAAGTTCTGTGCTTTTTTCTCTTCTTCTTTTTTTTTTACATTGCTCAAGAGCATGTATGAAAATTTTAGAGTAGATTCAGTGACTCATACAGCATACAAACAGCAATAGAATGATACACTTCCAAACAACATTGAAAGTGTATTACTCTCCCTGCCTGTTTCCTTTTCTGTACCCAAAAAAGCCCAAGCCAAAATTAAATTAAAATTCCATCCACCTTCTTGTTTCCCAAACATACAATTAGTGTATTTAAATAAAAACACTTCTAGTACTTCACTAGTTCTCCCCCCCTCCTCCCCCACTGTCCTGATAGAGTCAACAATTCAAGGCTGTAACTATTTAAAGTCTCTACTCCAGGAACTAAACTCCTGGTCATGGCAAAACAAATCACCTCAAAATGAAGACTGTTCTATTCCTGGTGTGTGTTTAGCCACCATAAAGATGACTAATATGCACATTTTGCAAACGAGGAAAGTGGATTTGGTGTTTACCTAGCAGCTGCCAAAGAACATGTCTTTATTTGAGGCAGCTTCAACTATTCCATTTAGCCAGAAAACTTTATTGCGGAGAAGAAATGTGAAGGAGTTACTGGTAGTTTCCCTTCCAGCCATGGGCCTGCTGTGACAAGAGACTATTGGACTCTCTTCTTGGCCCAGGGTTGTCTTATGCTGCTATAAGTAAACACAGTCCATATATTTTATTTTATATGACCCAACTTACAGAGACTTTGGGGAGGGGGTTAGATGATGATGATGATGATGATGATGATGATGATGATGATGATGATGATTGATCATTGCAGAGTCAGCCAGATATTCAGACTGGGTTTAGCATTTTTGTCTACCTATCGAGTCCTTACCAAGGACCTGGGTTAGGCAAATCTGGATGTTTGACAGTGTTACTGATATCGTTGCAGGATGGAAGCTGTTCCAAGTAAAGCCGCCTTCTGCAATTGACTGATTGCAAAATTTGTTCAAGTGGTGCTCCAGTTGTTTTGGGATCGCACCTAAGACATCTATTATTAATGGTACTATCCTTGCTTGCCTTTTCCAGAGTCGTTCTATTTCTATTTGTAGGTCTTTGTATTTTGTTATCTTCTCCAGTTCATCATCATCATCATCATCATCATCATCATCATCATCATCATCATCTTATTATTACTATTATTATTAATAATAATAATCTCTTTTATTCATTAAACATGAAACTCAGTCAACTGATCATTTAAAAATGTGTCACAAATACCATTGACTGGTGCTAATGGTTGATACAGATTGCTGCCAGCATCCTATGTTTCAACCAAGTATCTTCTTAAAATATATGATGTTCCAAGTAGCACAGTTTTTTGCAGTTCCTCTGCTGTTATTGCAGGAAGCTGCAATTTCTTGATGTGTTTTGTAAAATTCTTGGACATGGTACCAAGTGCTCCAATGACAATGGGTATCACTGTCACATGTTTCATCCATAATCACATACTGTAGTTTCAATGGCCAGGTTGCGATATTTTGTGATTTTTTTTCTAGTTCTTTTTCTTCAACTCTGGCATCTCCTGGTACAGCAATATCAATAAATTGTACGCTTCGGTTTTTGATGACTGTGATATCTGGCGTGTTGTGTTCTAAATGATGACCTGTCTGTATTCAAATGTCCACAAGATCTTCACCTTCTCATTTTCGACAACTTTTTCCACTTTGTGTTCCCATGACTTTTCGGATACAGGTAAGTCGTGTTTTTTATATAATGCCCAGTGGATTAGTTTAGCAACTCGGTCATGTCTAGCTTTGTAATCAGTTTGCATGATTTTGCAAACACATATTAAATGTGAAACAGTTTCAACTTGCAAAGTCGACAGTTTGATTTGTCTGTGGTTTTTTATATCTTCATTTTTATGGCATTAGTTTGTAGTGCTTGTTTTTGAGCAGTGAGTATTAAACCTTCCATTTCTTTCTTGATGGTTTCCATCTTAAGCCATGCCCATGTCAAGTTGTTATCACATTTTTCTTCAATGTTTTTCAAATACTGTCCAAAGCTTTGGTTTTCCATCTATTTAATCTGTCATCTAGCTGTTTTTCCTTTATTCTGCCTTTGTTTCTGTTGTTTTAATAATGTTCTCCATTTTCACAGCCTGGAGCAATTTTTCTGTACTTTAGTTCACACAGTCATTCACACTTCGCTTTTCTTCTTCTACAGTTTGATGGACTTGCAATAGCCCTCTGCCACCTATTCTTCTTGGCAGGTACAACCTGTCGACATAGTTGTTGTTGTTGTTGTTATTCACAGATAAATATTAAATGATGGAACTTGCAGACTTTGGTGAAAAATAGAAATCTTTACCAGCTTTCAATCAACCTGAATTTCTTTTATTGCACTTGGTCATTGCAAGTTCCAGCAAACTTAGATTTAAATTTTTCTACTTACCAGAAAGTAAAGATAGCGGACACCTGGGAGTTTTGTTCATTTTCCACCAAGATTATGTTAAGAATAAAGAGGGGAAAATTCTCTGTTCTTGTGGGACTTTAGTTCATATCCTTTGTAGCTAAAAGGATTAGTGTGGAATGTCAACAATACATGGAGGGGTCCACCAGAGGCTGAACACAATGAAAACTTGCTGAAAATTGATGTTGGGAAAATGCCATAAAGCTCAAGGCTTACTAGAAGTAAAAGAAAGAAGAACAAAGCTTCTGTCTTCCAAACTGAAGATAAATTTACATTTTGTGTCTGATTATTCTTGTTCTTTGCTCTCTCTAAAAAGGTTGAGGAAGAAATGGACTTAGGTATGTCATAATATTGGGGAAACTCTTGCAGCAATCTGCAACTTAGGGCGGGCTTAGCTTGCTATATGGCTATTATCTGAATTTATTTAGAAACAAAGAAATATTTATGCAGGTGGTTTTATACTGTTTGCATGGAGTTAAATTGAGTGGTTGAGTTGCAGGCAACGAGATGGGACAAAGTCAGTGGAATAAATAAATAGGGGTGTTTTGCTTTTCTGAAAGTCTTTCAAATGATAAAAATAAAAGCTTTTTATTTAACCACCAGAGGGCACCTCTCGGTGTCATAATAGACCTTCATCTAGTTTTCTGCAGCCTCAGATTCTGCTTTATCCCTCGACAGATGTACAAGAGCATCGCGGTATGAACTGATGGTGGGCGGCAGCTGCCAAGCTGGGACCCGACTTGGCTGAGATCCATGCTCTTTTGATTCCTCACTAAATGATTCCTTGATCAAAAGCTGAGCTTAGCTTCGGGGCAATCCCTACTCCTTAGAAGTCCTCCTCCTTAGGGAATTCTGACCATTTAAAAAAGGGGGAATAGGGGGATTTTAAAAACCACAGCAAGGAGCGAAGATGGAAAACGAGAGCAAGGCATCTACCCAGTATGGATCCCTGGAATCAACCAAGTGGACTGCAGCAGATTCAGGCAAAGGTGAGCTTACTTTGCACATCTTGGGCACTGCTGAAATACCAACTCAGTTCTATGACCTTTACCTCTAGCAACAGGGCACAAATCCCTCTGCAGGAGAAATATATATGTTTGTATGAGTATTGTGTGTGTGTGTGTGTGTGTGTGTGTGTGTGTGTGTATGTTTGTATCCATGGGTATTAAACACATGGATATTCATGTGTTAACTATGCATGGTCTCCTATTCCTTGAAAGTTTTATAGTAGTCAAGAGAAGATTGATGGCTCATTCCTCTATCTACTTCCTATTCCCCCCCCCAGCTGCTGGTGATGTTGTGGATTACAGGAGGGGCTTCTTGGTTACTTGTCTATTTCCCTGGCAATTGAGACAGAGAAACTTGGCATTAAGTAGTGATAGGCAGAAAAGAAGACAAGTATGAGCAAGAACATCTGGCTGAGAACCAAAGGTTTGGTTCCTCTTCACCCCCACCCCCCCTTCCAAAGGGATCTGGAACAGATCATTGCAGGATGGAGTTTGTTTATTAAACACTCAAGGGAACAAGCTCTTGGAATAATTGAAGGGCCACAGATTATCCCTGGAAGTTAAAAACACATGATTCAGAGGTTACGAGAAAAATAGCACCTTCATCCTCCACTAGGATGCCTGAAAATAGTCTTTATTTTTCTAAAGGAATTCAATTATTGCTTTCAAATGTGGTTTTGAACTCTAAGTAAGGATTTATTATTTATTTCTTCAGGGAAAAGCTCCCAATTTTTGTGAATGGGAAAGCAATAAGCCAGCTCTGACAAACTAACTTCCCATTGCTTAATGACAGAACAGACCTACTGCATCTATTCCTCTCCTTTTCTCTTGTAATTATGGATTTAAATTATGTAGCAATATTATTAAATCGAGTGAGAAGCATCCATCTATCCATCCACTTTACTAAATTTATGCAATAAAACACAAAAACAGTTTCAAGATAAGAAAATGACGTAAGGACATGCATTTCAGAAATCTGCTAGTTTCACCTAACTACATGTCAAAGAAGACCCTGCCAGTTTGAAAGGTGGCTCTGATCACTTGCTGTAGATAGGGCACTGAGTATGGGTCATCTCATAGTAAATATAGCTCCATATTGACACCCCGCTCTTTATTTTGGCAGCATGCCAAATAAAGGAACCATTTCCTGTTCTTCCATGCAAATTGAGAGGACACTCAAGTATTTCCTGCAATGACTGTGGGGGCACCTACTATTTGGAATGAGCTCCCCCCCGGAGATATGGAGGATCCCGGATCTACGCACCTTCCGCCGCGCTCTCAAGACCTTTTTATTCCATCAGGCTGGCCTGGCCTAATTTTTTCCCTTTTTTCCCTTTTTAAAATGCAAATTTTAATTCGTTCTTAATTTATTGGGTTGTTTTAAATTTGTCTTCGGCCAAATTGTTTAATTCGGTTTTATTCAGTTTTAAATTTTGTATTTATGTGTTTTTATCTTGTGGCTGTTCACCACCCCGAGTCCTTCGGGAGTAGGGCGGTATACAAATCAACTAAACTAAACTAAACTAAACTAAACTAAACTAAACTAAACTAAACTAAACTAAACTAAACTAAACTAAACTAAACTAAACTAAACTAAACTAAACTAAACTAAACTGTGGGAATTTTTGGAACATTACAGCTGCATGTCATCTCTCCATCTTCATGCTGCTTCACTTAAGACAACTAAAAGTCTTGAGTCGGTCCAGATCAAGTGTTAATATGCTTGGAGATGTCTTGGTTTATGTAAAAGTCTGAGTATCTCCTAGGCCAGGGGACTTTTAAGACAACTTTTAAGACTTGTGGACTTCAATTCCCAGAATTCCCCAGCCAGCCTAGTAGAAATTTGTGCCAGGGCTCATATTTGATGGAGGCACCCAAACCAGAGCATTCCCCTGTTAATTAGAATGCTAGGCACCTAGAAGCAATTGCTTTTCCCCAAGGTCATATAAGACAGATATTTGTAGTTTTTCCTGTCTTTTGCTTAGAGGAACTCTTCCCAAACACAACAAAATCGAGTTCAAACCCTGCCCTTTTTGCTTGCCTTGACCTACCAGTACAGACGAAGTTGGGACGTCATTTGGCTCCAACAATGAAATGCCGATCTTATTACTGACCTCTGCTTGTACTGTACATGTCAAACAAGCTTTTGTGTAGTAGAGAAGGATGGCACTACTGACCTTAGGGTTTGCATAAAGGTAACGAAGTTACAAACTTGCTTCTCTCTCCACACAAGTCATATTTGGCAAAGCTGATCCAAGGATTTCAGAACTCAAATCGAGGGAATCTGATTTTGGGGTGGAGGTGGGTCACTTGTAACTCATGCCTACTGTTTCAGTTTGTCCACAAGAGCCTGTTGGATAATTTATTATTTTTTAAAAAATGCATGTGCCACCAACTTTCATCAGAATCATTTCCCAGGAGGAATTAACAAAAATAAATAGCAATACTGACAAGGTGAGTGGGGTGAGGTTGGGAGAACTCAGAAACCTAAGAAGCTGATGATTCTAGGCCAGGCAGTCAGTCCATCATGCACAGTATTACTGGCAATGATTTAAAGACAGCAGTGCTTCTTTGTCCTTTCTGGAGAGG
The DNA here is from genome assembly GCF_059756535.1 of Pantherophis guttatus. NCBI lineage: Eukaryota > Metazoa > Chordata > Lepidosauria > Squamata > Colubridae > Pantherophis > Pantherophis guttatus. Next base: position 170,617,738 of record NC_142064.1, read on the forward strand.
TCAAGAATTGAATCTGGGTTCTTGGGTATGCCAAGCATATACTTTCCTGCTGAGCTATAGCCATTCATGAAGGAACACAAAGGGCACGTTAGCATTTAAAAACCAATGATAAAAACTTCAGAGAGAGAACATCCTTATTATCAAGGCATCCTCTTCACTGATAGGTGTGTTATAATTGTTGCTCCCTGTTGGGTTTTATTTAAAGAGAGAGGGGCTTCTTCTTTGACCCAATAAAAAGGCTTGTTTCTACTCACCCTTAGGAAAAAAAAAAGACCTATTCAGGCATTTCATTTTCTAATAATACATTTCATTTCAATGATTCCCCAGGGAAATAATGTGAATAAGTGTGAAGGCAAGCACATTCGCTGTAAATTTAGAATTGAGATTCTAAGATTATGTTAAATTCTTGAAAATGTGTTGAAGGGAGGAAGGGAGGGACAGAAGAAGGGAGGGAGGAGCCACTCTATGGTTGACATCCCTTCAACTTCTGGATTGGAGGAAATGCTAGAAATTCTCCCAGAGTTTCAGTGTTGTTCCATGTCTTTAGCCCTTATTTGCCATTTGAGCATTTTGCTTTAGGTCCAATTGAAATCCTGGTAGGAGATTGAATACTTTAATTCAGAATCCAAAAACTGAAGTCCAAAACATTGAGGTAGGGAGATATCAACATAGACCAAGTATTTCAACCTAGGAGCAACCATCCTTTTCTCACTAATGATCTTTACAGAAAAAGCAACAGAAAAAGCTGCTGGCATAGCAATGACCTCCTGGCTCTCTTCATTTTCTTTATTTTGGAACTGGTGGGCATTTAGCAATGCAGCAAACAGCAAGATAAAACAGGATAAATCAAGGCCTAGGAATGAGACAAGGCCAGACCTGGGGATAGGGAACAAATGGAATTTGCTACACCATTCTAGCATGATGGAGGTAAGGAATATTGTATTCAGGATCCAATAGTCCCATGGGAAACCCTCTCACCACCTTCTAAATAGTAGTAGGAATCCCTGTGGTCTCCTTTTCAGCAGGAGTGGGCAATGTTTTTTAAAAGTCCTTCGTGATGGAAAGGACAGGGATAAGCTAGGAAACTATGGAGGATAATGCTGTGGAAACCATGGTTTGGTGATGAAAGAAGATCAGTGTCATGGGGAAAGAGGTAAAATTAGGAATGACAGTTCTTACAATGTTGAAGATTACTATACTAAGGAAGAATTTTTTTGTTTCTTATTATTGTAAATATTCATGTGGCTGACTATCGTAATATACAAGCAACCTGAGTAGCTCACAAAGAAAGACTGATTGGGTTCCATGCAATTATAATTCCTTAAAGTGCTGGTAACACTAATCTTCAGCCTGCTGACTCAAGGGATTGGGTGATGTTAGACCTTCCTTTCTTCTCCTCCATCCTTCTCACTAACTGGTTTTCTTGTCTGTTATTTCTTCAGGGGAAGAAATAGTTTCCATGGCTGACTCTACAGATACCATTGATGACATCGAAGGAGAACTTTTCAAAATTGAGAGAATCAGGGAAGTTCTTGTGCGGAGAGAGTCAGAACTCCGGTATATGTGAGTTGGAAATTGGGAAAACTGGGTCTTCTGTGTGTGTATGTGTGATACAGTATGTAAGGCTTCAGGTCAGAGGTGGGTTTCAGCAGGTTCTAACCAGTTCGGGAGAACCGGTAGCGGAAATTTTGAGTAGTTCAGAGAACTGGTAGTAAAAATTCTGACTGGCCCTGCCCCCATCTGTTCTCTGACTCCCAAGTCGCAGATGATCGGGAGGAAATGGGGATTTTGCAGTAACCTTCTCCTGGAGTGGGGTGAGAATGGAGATTTTACAGTATGCTTCCTCTGGAACGGGGTGGGAATGGAGATTTTACAGTATCCTTCCCCTGCCATGCCCACCAAGCCACACCTACCAAGCCACACCACGCCCACCAAGCCACACCCACAGAACCGGTAGTAAAAAAAATTTGAAACCCACCACTGCTTCAGGTGATGGAGAGGAGTATCATTTTCCAAGTTTGTAAGGTAGCAAGAAACAGGTAGTGTTGAATTCTCTTGCCAGATTTTCCTCCTTCTCCCTTCCTTTTCTTTCATCCTATCAACTCAACAGCTTTTTTCCCTCCATGCAATTTTGAACATGTCTTTACACTCTTCAATCCCCGCACCTGCAACACATTCCTCAGAATAATGGTAGGCTTCATTGCATGAGAAGAATCTCTCAACAGAATCAGACCAACTTCACTTCCTCAAAGCCTACATTGTTCAACCTGCCTCAGAAATTTCAGAGGTTTCTGTGATGACAAGCTGATTTGGAAAGAACTCAGAGAGTAGCAATGTTTTCAAAGGATTTATATAGTATATGGAACAGAATATTAGCTCAGGCAGCTGACCAAGCTGCATACCTCAGAAAAGCATGGATTAGGTTACTATTTTTCTATCCCTTAACCCTCCTGTCTTTCACATATTTGAGAGAGAGGGGGGAGGGGGGAGGGAGGGAGGGAGGGAGATAGGGAGAGAGAGATTTCACTAACATGTCATATCTGTGAAAATATCCCTTTTGTCAGCTGAACATTTTCCTTTAAACTTGTCACTTTGAATATCTTCAAGAGTTCAAACTTGGACAGCATGATTATAAAAACGAGAAACCAGACCAGTATGTTGAGATTAGCCTGATATAGCCTTAAGGCACTGTGAGAGAAGGACTTCATATTTGTGTCATGCCACAACCTTTCTCTTTGCTGTCTCATCAGTAAGAGCTAATTTTCTAAAGCTGAGACTTGGAATGGTTAAGGATACATTTCTGTAACTCCAATTCTTTTACTAGAGCATTATTTCCTTCTGGCTTTCAATCACTCCATACTGGAAGCAATTAAGCTGTGAATTCTGAGGCTAAAGATGACTCTATTCCAAGTTCTGGACTTAGCAAGCAAGGTATGTTGCAGACCACATCAGTTAAAGAATCCCAATTGGCAGGGTCTAGGAAGAGACCCTTTCTGCCATTGCCCCTGCCCTATGAAACATCCTTCCCCCAGAGATTAAATGCCCCCCCCCTTTTCTGGCCTTTCAGAAAAATGAAGACTTGGCTCTACCAACTTACATGGGGCTCAAAGAGGGGCATACAAATCTGAAGGTGGTTAGAGACCTGAAGACTTTTACGGCCTCCTACAGTCTTTTAATTTATTTTTGCTGTGTTTTTACTTGGCTCCCATTTCACTGATCTTGGTATGTACTATGTTTTTATATGATTTTTAAAGCTTTTGTCTGTAAACTGCCCAGAGTCACTCTTAGAGTAAGATGGGTGATATCTAAATTTGATAAGCAGACAGAAAGAGCAAGAGGCAATCATTTTAAAAGGTGATTCTAGCCAGCGTACATTTTTATTTTAAATTATACAGATCAGCTGTGTAAAAATGAATGTTCAGTACAATGATAGACATATCGACCCAGACTTCATAACCTTAGGCTCATCAGAGTTTACTCCTACATGTAATGCAGTGTTACAAAAAGATTTAAAAATTTACAGAGTGTGGCGCATTGGTTAGAGTGCAGTACTGCAGGCTACTTCTGCTGACTGCTGGCTGCCTGCAATTTGGCAGTTCAAATCTCACCAGGCTCAAGGTTGATTCAGCCTTCCATCCTTCCGAGGTGGGTAAAAAGAGGACCCAAATTGTTGGGGGCAATGTGCTGACTCTGTAAACCGCTTAGAGAGGGCTGTAAAGCACTGTAAAGCAGTTTATAAGTCTAAGTGCTATTGCTATAGATTTACTTAATGGGATACCAATTCTAAAACGTTGGCCTTTCTCCTTGGTCAGAACCATGGATAGCTCCTTCAGACTGTGCAGTCTTGCTCAGCCTGGCATCTTTTACATGCATCATTTATTTGTTTTTGTTTTTGCCTTTGGCTTAGCACATACATTCGCCTGCATTTTTTTCTATTAATTTTCATTCATTTTTACTGAACAAAGGTTAAAAAATTATTTCAAAGGAGAGAAAGTTGCAGAAGTTTTGATAAGTGAAATGTAGTTTTCCTACACTTAACTAATGCAGTAATTGTGAAGAAGTATGTGTGAATAGCTTGTATCCCTTTTCCTTTTTTTTTTTTGCTGTCCAGATATAGTCATATCTTAATGTGCATTGTTATTTATTTATATGCCTGCCCACTTGCTATACATAACTCAGAGTGGCTTAATAATCAAATTAAAACATCCAGAAATAACAACAGCAATTAAAAACCAACACATCACAAACTACTTAACTAATATTTACTTAGTTTCAGGCACACTTTCTTTGAGTGTGATTTCTGGCAAGTATGTATAAATACACACAATATACTCTACATATAATATTTATGCATATCGCAGGGTGTGTGTGTATGTGGAGTGGGGTTCTTTCAGTTGGAGTTTTCAACTATAGTTGGAGATAGAGGAATGGGGCACAGGACAAGATATTTATCTGTCTGTCAACCTGTCTATATCTATCTACCTATCTACCTATCTACTTATCTACCTACCTACCTACCTACCTATCTACCTATCATCTACCTATCTACCTACGTACCCACCCACCCACCCACCCACCCACCCACCCACCCATCTATCTATCTATCTATCTATCTATCTATCTATCTATCTATCTATCTATCTATCTATCTATCTATCTATCCAAACAGACAGACAGACAGACAGACAGACAGACAGACATCTTGTCCTGTGCCCCATTCCCCTACCTCCAACTATAGTTGAAAACTCCAACAGAAAGACACCACCCCTACACACACACACACACACACACACACTACTTAGCTAGCTATCATCTTCCATCTACTTTTTTATTTAGATTGATTCTCTTAAATTCAGTGTCATTTTCCTTTGGAAGAAATAAGGCAATTACTGTTTAACAGATTAACAGAGTTGGAAGGGACTTTATAGGTCATCTAGTCCAACCCCCCACTCAAGCAGGAGACCCTACACCATTTCTGACAAATGGCAGTCCAATCTTTTCTTGTAGTACCTAGACGTTGCCTTCCATAATTATGTATGGTTTCTGTGTTCACTTTAGCTTGATAAATATTGCTTTCTCTTTCTATATAAACTTTATTAAAATTCTACACATGAAATAAATATAAATACACAATACAAAAGCATACATAGAAACATAAACCTACAAGTACAAAACTGAACATCTAACTTAAAACAAACGAAAAACCCATACCATCCACTTGTGCCCTTCTTTCCTCACTGAGCCAGTAATCATTTCTTATTCTTTTATATGATTGTATTGTATCACTATTTACATTTTCCATTATTTCCCCTTACTTAATTTATAAAACTCTTGATCATCCAGCTATTTTTTTTCCACAATTGTAATATAATCCATAAGAGACTTCAGTTTTTATTAAAAGTTTGTGTAGTTATCTCTCTCTCTAGAAATGTAAGTTTTGCCTTTCCTTCAAATCCATAACTTTAAACATCCACTCTTCAACATTTGGAACTTCTTTATTTTTCAATTTCTGCACAGATAAAAAAATCTTGCTCTCATGATGATATCCAACAATAATAAGACACTGGGCTTTTTATTCCATTTTCTTTCATCATTTCTAATAAGTTCTGTTTTGGTTTTATCTGTTTGTTTGTTTTTCTTTTACCCAATCATTTATTTATTTATTTATTTATTTTATCATATTTGTATACCGCCCTACTCCTGGAGGACTCAGGGTGGTGAACAGCCAAGATAAAAATACAAATAACATACAAAAGTTAAAAACTATTAAAAATAGATTAAATAATTTGGGCTCAAAAAAACAAATTTAAGACATCCAATTTATGTAAAACATTTAAAACCCAATTTATCCCAATCATGTTTAATTCTTGGAGGTTGCCTGGATAAGTTCCTGCAGTTTTCTTGGCAAGGTTTTTCAGAAGGGTTACCATTGCTTCCTTCCTAGGGCCGAGAACATGGCTGGCCCAAGGTTATCCAGTTGGTTTTGTACCCAAGGTAGAAATCATGATCTCCCTAACCTGATGCCTTAACCACTGCACTAAAGCACCCCTGTCTTATGCTCAGGGCTATGTTTTGTTTCTGTTTGTGCAGGATGGATGATATCCAGCTTTGTAAGGAAATCAGCAGGTTGAAAAAGGAGTTACAGAAGTTGATTTCAGTGCCAGGTAAGGCCAATACTTGGAGTGATTGATTCAATGACTGCTGTAGGATTTATCAGGCACTGTTTTTCCTATAGAACTATGCAGATTCCCAAGACTCAAATTCAGCAGGAATTGTTGAAAAAGGTTCAAGAGGCTGCATGACAGCCTTAATTGAATTGTCTGTGGCCTATGAGCTCCATATTTGAATACCATTCTGTTGAGGGTCAGGTCCATCAATGGATTCTGCTATATTTGGAAAAGCTCACATCTGCCAGCTCTTCCAGTTCTCTGGAATATAAACCATCTGGTCCTGATGATCTGAATTCATCTCAAGTGGATAGGTGTTTTTTAACCAATTTCTTACCTATTTTTAATCTACTTTTCTGTTCTGTCTCACAATATGCTGCTTTTGTTGGGTTGGGCTATTTTTTTTTCCTTTGCATAAAGAAAGACTTAAGTGACTCTGCTTTCACCTCTCCTTTTTGCCATCTTCTCCCATTAGTGGACTGATCATTTCCTTGACTTATCCCCCCCCCCCTTGTTCCTTACATATTGAAAGAAATTTCTTTTTGTTATTTTTGGCATTTGTTACAAGACTTAATTCATTCTGAGCCTTAGCCTGCCTGCCTCCATCCCTGTAGATTCGGTCTATTTGCTGGTACTGTGTTTTAGTTAAATGTTCATGTTCCATTTTTTATACTTGTTCTCCTTGCTCTTCAGCTTGTCAGAGAGCTCTTTGTGCAACCATGCTGGTCTCATCCAGTGTTTTTTCTTTTTCTTTTTCTCTGTAGTATTGTTTTGGTTTGGGTCCTCAGTATTTCATTTCTCAGAGTTTCCCATGTGTCCTAAGCTGTTTTTCCTTTTAGGATTTCCAATATAACAAGTACACATTAAATTAAAAGTTAACAGGTAAGAAGAAAATGTCATAAAGAGGGAAGAAGATCAATATGGATTTCAAAAACCCAGTAAGTCGATATTTTCCTGTCTCGGAAGGCAAGAAGTAAATAAAACTTTCTTGGGAATATTCTACAACTGGGGCGCTGATAATCGATAATCTAAACTAATCTAAACAATAATCTTTCTTGAAATTCCTCCACTCTGAGAATTATCTTCTTCATCTTACCTGCAAAAGTTTTTTACAATAAACATCTCTGTACATGTATTTTCCCCATCCTGCAGAAAATAGAAAATCAAAAGAAGACAAACAGAAGGAGGAGGAGTTAGTACAACAAATTCATAAACTTGTGGAGACTCGGGATTTTCTTGTGGATGATGTAGAGTTTGAAAGGCTCAGGTAAACATGCCAACTTCCTGTAATTTTCTTGATTACATTATGTTGCCCCAATCCTGCAAACATTCCAAGCAAACACATAGTAGTTATTCCTTTTTATTCCTATAATAACACTTCAAAGCTGAAGCCCAGTATTACTACAACTCCCAGAATTCCAAACCAGCATTGTCAATAATTAGCATTTCTGGGAATTGCAGTCCAGCAAAGCTAGTAGATGTCAGGATGCAGAAAAGTGCACTAGAAAGATGTAGATTCGGAAGGGTCAATTGTGATTTTGGGATCCTAATCCATCAGTGGGGAACTGAGTTGGACACGGTTGCTGCCAAAAGGCCAATGTTTTATATGTTTTATACTGTACTTTGCAGGGACTCTGCTAAACCAGTTTGCTTTCTGAACAGTTTGGACACAAAGCCAGAATTTTTTTCACTTCTTTTCTGTATTGTATTACCTTCAGTTTTGCATTAATCATACCATACTGTTAAAAGCACTGTTCGGACTTTGCCAAAGGAAATGTGGCAATAGGAGTTGATTATAGGAAGTTCTCGACTTACGACCATTCTTTTAGTGATTTTTTGAAGTTAAAATGGCACTGAAAAAGCGAGTTATGATCATTTTTCATGCTTATGACCATTGTAGCATCCCCATGTCATGTGATCAAACTTTGGAAGCATGGCCATTGGCATGTTTTATGATGGTCGCAGTGTTCCAGGGTCATGTGATCATTTTTGGTGATCTTCTGACAAGCAGAGTCAACGGGGAAGCCAGATTCTCTTAAGTTACTAACTTAACAACTGCAGTGATTCACTGCAAGAAAAGTTGTAAAATGGGACAAATCGCATTTAATAATTGTCTTGCTTAGCAATGGAAATTTTGGACTTGTTGTGGTCATAAGTTGAGGACTACCTTTACAGAAAAGTAATCAAGGCAGGAATACAGTCTTAGCAAAATCATAAGTTGTCTTCCCAAGAAAGCCAACATCTTAATTGGTTCTTTGAGGTTCTGTGAATTTTGAAATATTTTATAAAAGGACAAGAAACAAATATATATAGCCAGTGATCAGACACTTTTAAATCCCACTGAAGTACCTTCCTTGGTTGTCCTGCCAATCAATGGGAATTTATTTACTACTCTAAATATGAAAATTCAAGAATCAAAGAAAAGTAGCTTCCTCTTTCACAGAGATTTGGAGAGCCATCACTCAGACTTCACTTGCTTTGTAATTGTCCTTTCAGACCTAAGGAATGACTGCTTATTCTTTGATGCAGTGTCTTCTTTTCACAGAGAACGAGAAGAAGATAAGGAAATGGCTGAATTTTTAAAGAACAAGCTTTCCAAAACCTGCCTTCTGAAAACAAGTAGGTACTCATGAATATGGAGTTGTCTCTCCCTTTTTTTATGGACAAGATAAGGTGTCCATGCTTTATTCAAAGAGAGAGAGAAAGAAATCTGCATAGTATTAAGCAAAATCAGTGAGTTTGCATTATTGGCTGTACTTTATTCTGCATATACTTATATTCATAGTATGTTCTGCGCCCCAGGTCAGATCTCGTGGCGTTTCTTTCGTGAGCTTCTGTTTCCCTGCAAATGACAAAACAGAAGCTCACGAAAGAAAAATATCTCACCTCTTGCCACGCTGTGGGTGCTGGGATGCCCCACCTCCCACCGGCCAACTGGTCTTCGGATCTCTGCTATGCATACGTGCATGTCCAGGCATACGCATGTGCACATCACTGCATGCACATGCACACGTCTGTGCATTCACATGTCAGCACATGTCAGTTTGGGCATGCACCCTCAGTTTGGGCACTCAGTGCCTAAAAGGTTTGCCATCACTGGTTTAGGCCATTGAGTTCAACTCTAGTCTCTGTGCAACAATCCAAATTAAAGTGTCCCAGACAGATGGCTATCCAGCTGCTTCTTCCACACCCCCAATGACAGGAAACCCACCATCTTTCTGGATAATTGCTTCTACTGTCTGCTTATGCAGAGATCATCATTTTCTTCTAACTTTCTTCCAGGATTGGCTTTTTATAATGACAATCCCTGCATTCTAAAATGAGAGATAACAGGTCTGGACTTGCTTTTACTCTTCCAGATATTGGAAGAATGCTATTCACATCCCCACAGTCATTTTTTCCAAGGTTAAATATGCCATAATCTTTTTTCATAGGTTTATGTTTCTAGTCCTCTGATCATCCTTACAGGCTTTCTTTGAACCAGCTTCTCTAAATCCTTCTTAAAGTGTGATGCCTGAAACTGGACACAGTACTCAGGATGGAGTTTGAACAATAGAATAATTACTGTTCTTGATTAAAACAAGTTTAATGCTATTGATTGCATTTACATTTTTTGCAACCATATGTCACTGTTGGCCAATGGAATAATGCAATCAACCTCTCTGAGTCATTCAAAAAATGTAATGCCCAAAACAGGAGCAATATTGAAGGTGGGAGACTGACCAGTGCAGCATTTTAATGGAGATAAGATTAGCTGTGATTTTTGCAACTGCTTGATTAAGGGCATTTACACCTCTGTGAATACTTAAGATACTCATCAGTTAGTTCTGACCCAGCACCAGTACTCTCTTTCCTAATGAATTGCTTGGACAACAGAGAGACCCCTTTCCCCTCGATCAATTTGTAGTTCATTCTCCAGAGCTGTATGTCAAGTGCTGTTCTTATGGTTTCTTCATAGCTCCTGTAAAAGAAAAGAAGGTGACATCAAGAGGACAGCAAACCTCTCCACCCTATGTAACAAAGACAAGCCTCATCTTCTTGAAGGAGTGCTGTGGCTTCACCTGCTCAATCATGTAGACTGTAGCTGAGGGGCATGTGGTCCACACCAGACACAAGATCCATTCATGGGTAAGCCCTGCCCACTTCCTGGTTAACCGGATCCATTCAAATCATAGCAGATTCACAAGCCTATTGAGCAGAGATGAGTGATTCCACTGTGGACAAGATATTGACAGAAAGCACACAGGACCCTAAAGGCCTATACAGGCCAGAGTTTGGTGGAGATCAGAAGCAGACAACACAAGGATGCTCATGAAAGAGAGCCAAACTAGGGACACAGACCCAGATATTTAATACCATGTTTTCCCTCTTATAACTATTGTAACAGGGATAGCATCCCAACCTACACAATCCCAAATTAGGATGTAGTTTTCATGTTGGTGATAGATTTATAAGCTCTAGTGACATAGGTACAGAAATGTACTGACACAGATCCACATGCACACTCATCCACATACGAAGTAGAAGGACTGAAAACTTTCTTCCATTTCCTGATATTCTAAAACAGGAAGTACCAGCAGAATGATTCTCAATATCCTGGATTGCTGCTCTTCATCATGTTGCATCCACACTGCCCTGCTTTTATGAAGTTTCCTAGCAACTGTGGGACCCGGAGCTGTCTGTATCATCTCCACAAAGGTTACTTTCATGTGCAGAATGACAGCCGTGCATCAGCATTACTCTTAGGTTATTACATGCAGCGATCTTATCAACAGAGATTGATTCTTTACTCCTACCCTGCTTATGGCAAAGTCAAACGTCTAATCAAGAACTGCTTCCAAACTCATGTTTTTCCTACATAAATGAAAATTGCTGTAAGATACCAAGGTGAATGCCATTGTATATGTTTTCAGTGCAACATTCAGGATCAAATATTTTGCTATGTTGCAAAACAAATTTCATGTTTATATGTGAAGGGATACACAGCTAAGAAAAGGATAGGTACTGATTGTAAGGAAAATAATCCTATGAAACTGTAAGACAAAGGGTATGTATTGAGTAACCCAAGAGTTTGATTGCCTATCCTTACATATTCCTAACAGTAACAGGTCATCCACTGCCTTCTTTAAAACCTCTAGGGAACCTTTCTTCAGCATCACCTGAGCTATTTCTCAATGTTTTAACCAAAGAAGTTATATTTAATCTTAGATCACTTTTCTACAACCCACAATCACAGCTGTTTCTTTGCTCTAGTTAAGCTGCAATTAATCCTCTTTGATATGATTTCACATAGATGAAAACTTTTCTTGTGCTCCTTACTTCAGCTCTTTCTCCTGAGGTGACTCAGAGTGTTCCCGAGTGGCTACTGTAGGTTTTGATGTCTTTGTATTTTTCATAGCTGAGCTATTTTAAATGTCAGGAACTGAGTGAGAGGAAACCTGGAATTGGGAGGAGAGAAATATCTTTTCCCTCAAGTCTTCTGCAGCCACCCAAGGGTCAATCTCTTTGGCAGAAGCCTCAAACAGAAAGTAATTCTTTCCAAACAAGATTTAGTGAGAGATGAAGGAGATAGTACTACAATAATTTCAACAACAGTGTTTCCCTTTCAGAACCAATTTATCCCCTAATACATTAGGGCAGAGATTTTCTTAATGTCTTTCTAACTTCCTTCCAGTAATTGAATTAAAAAAGTGGGTTTCTTCGTTGGCCCTGGAGCAGCTTGCTACTTATAATGAATATAATTTGATCCTATCTGAGGTAGGCCAGGCCATCACTTTAAGTTGAAAAGGTCTATTTCATTTTCAAGTATTCAGATGTCTATGGAGATTCTCAGTCATCCAGGTCATGGTTGTCCCAAAAGTGCTGTTCAAAAGGCAACTGGACTTGATTTTTTTCCTTGAAAACATTTTGCTTCTTATCCGAGAAGCTTCTTCAGTTCAGTATTCACATTTTTATTTGAACTGCTATCTTAGCCAGATAAATATATGGACATCTGCTGTAGCTTCACATCCTACTTGAATTTCCTATTTGCCAATGTCACAGGGTAATCCTGAGAAGTACAGCCGTCACAATCTTGATGATGACTAAGGGATCAATAGATTACATATTCTACTGGGATATAAGTGAGTTTCACACTGCTTTTCAAAAAAGGACAGAAACATTGACATGGATAAAATCTATTGCTTACCTTCTTGAAAGTAGATTCAAGCTCAGAAAACTAGCATAGATAAAGGTTTGGATAAAAAATAGGATTCACACTGCACTTAAAAGGTGAAATGAAAATCACAGCTGCAACACATGAGCAACAGAGTGGACACCTACAGATGATCTGGAAGTGATCAGAATGAGATCATGAGAAAGGGAAGAAACTGTTCTAAATGGCAAGGTAATGCAACATGCAACTCTCTGGATTGATGGGTAACAATTGTGCATACTTTCTTATATTGCGGGTGCTTTTTAAACAGACCCACAAAGAAATCAGCCTCTTGTCAATTCTATATGTTTGCATGGCTGATATACATTCAATTTACTCTGTAATGATGTGGTCAGAAGAGTTGACTTCATTCCTGATATCTGAGGGTTTTATATGAAGCCCTTCACTAAATCCTTTGGAACATCAGAACCTTCTTTCCCTTTTGATAATTTTAAAAAGTCTTGAATTTCTCTGATTGCGGTCTTTTTCAATTTTCACAATTAAAATGATGGGCATGTTTCTGTCCTTCTCTCAGACATGTATTTTGCTTTCTAAAGCATCGACTTTTCTGCACAGACAAAAAGCATTGGGTTAACTATTGATGATAGTTATGGAAGAGGGAGAAAGTGCTGCTGATTTATCCATGACCTAGAAAGTTCCATACATTTTCCATAGAAGTCTTACCTGTATAGTGGGCAAACTGAATCTCTAGCATTGAAGGAATCTCACACCATATGCAATGAGTTTTAGAAAGTATGCTGAAGGAAAACTCTAAAATTTTATTGTGAGACCACACATTTCCAAGGGGCAGTCCTTCATCCTTCCCCACTGATATCTATATAATTTAATTCTATGTACTTGAGGCTGCCTCCAAGATTTTCAATCCATGTCTGTTATTGAGGTCAAACCAGAGTTGTCCAAATTTGGTTTCAGGATTTCATTTCATAAAATTCAACCAACTTAAATGTGCCATCTTCGGCATCTTATATAAATATTGTTGATTTTCTCCAAATTGATGCATGGAATGACATGAGGGAAGATATTCATTGGCAGGAAACCCAGGAATCTCTTAAGTAATGAATTTTCTAATATCAATTAATTTGGAAAGATGGAGTGTGCCGGAAAAAATTAAGAAAAGTTTCCAAACCAGAACTAACAGTAGAATACCTACCCCCACAACCCCTGAGAATCAAGTCAATATTTAATGTTGTCAAGTTCCTTTATAATGATATTTTTCTTTATGTAATTTTAGAAGTAGCTTGCAGGCCAAGATGATTAGCATCCAGGTCTTCATCCTATCTCATCTTCATCTACATCTCTATCCTATTCCATTTCTTCTTGGACTTATTCATATATGAGTTGAATTCTTCACATCACTGTGAAGAATTCACATAATTATATGTCCATCATTATGATGGACACATAATTCATTGAGCTTATGAAAACCTATGACCTTCTCTTTCTTCATCTGTAAAGTGCCTACAACTTAGTCCTTCTGTGAAACCTGAAAAAACAATAAAGTCTCTCTCAAAGCAAGTTTGGATTTGTTGCAGCTACTCCTATCTACAGTTACTGTTTTGTACAATATAGTTGTTGTTTTTTCTGTTTTTTTCTGCCCCATATTATTGCTGTAAAATATTTAAAAGACCAGTATTGCGTGGGCAGGATAACTGTCCCTTGTTCTCCTTCCCATTAATATTGTCTATCTGAGAATAAAATTGATAACTGTGGCAAGAAAAATCTATAGAGATGAATGTTATAAAAGTGACAAGTGAAACAATAAAAAAGTGATTCCCATGCTACTGTCATCACTAATAAACCTTGTGTATTCAACTACAGAATTTTGCAAAATTCTTTTCTGGTCCAAAATGAATAGACACTATGAAATTTTGCAAACATATGAATGTAGGAGGAAGGAACCTATCCTAAAATCTGTAGTGCTATTCTAGTGATTCAAGTTTTTAAATAAATCCTTCAGCAGGTTCTGCAGCTTTCTGAGAGAAATACTGTAATTACAGTATCAGGCCAGTATTGTTTCATGTTTTGCCCTTATGTTATTTTATTTAGTACATTTATGTTACATGTTTCTTGAATCATAGCACTTAAGGTGGTTTCTATGATGTTCCCAGGTGTCTTCTTAACAGGCACTGGGCAAAGTCAGAGCAGTTTAGCCATAGCAAGATGGCTGATTTATTTATCAGGCTTTCAGTCCCCTTACTCCTCTAAATCAGTTTTACAATGTACCTTAGGTGGATCAAGTTTGTTCTGAATCTTTCTAGATTTATGTAGTCATCTGGGTACAGTATTGATGAAAGTATTTGTATAATCACTACCGTATGTGCTTAGAACTTCTCAAAAACCACCAGCCAATCCATTGAATTCTCTGACAAATAGCTGGAGACAAAGAACAGCCAGTTGATAAGATCTTGCATGCTAGTCAGTTAGAACATTTTTATTGCATCTTCCAATGCCTATGCTTAATATATACCCTTTCTTCTACTAAAGGATAATGACGATGATGGTGATGATGACGATGGATAAATTCCTGGTTTTTCTGAGTTTTTTGTTTATCATAAGGCCAAGCCACTGCCACCATCTAAATTTCTGTCTTAGGACTCCTTTCTCATGACAATATGCTCTACATTGGGATGGGAAATGAGATAGACTGAAAACTCCTTACTACAGAAATCAGTCCTTCAAGTACAAGGCAATGCTATTAACTCAGGAATACATCAAAATTGCAATATGAAGTTGCATATAACTAATTTGTACAATCAATTAGAAGCTTATATAGCACCTGTATTTTGATTGTGTTTTATGTTTAGAAAAAAAAAAACCCATGATCCGTGTTCTGGGATTTGTCATAAACTTGTTCATTGCTTTGTGTCATTTTGCTCCAAGGAAGATATTACTTGACCATGGATACCATCTTATGGTATGGTGAATATTCAAATTATCAACAGTCTCTGATGGTTTACACCAGTGGTTGTCATGCAGGGGCCATATACAAATAGTCCTCAACTTACAACAGTCCATTTAGTGACCGTTCAAAGTCACAACAGCACTGAAAAAAAGTGACTTGTGACCATTTTCCACACTTACAACCATTACAGCATGCCCAAGGTCACATGATCAAAATTCAGATGTTTGGCGATTGACTCATCTTTATGGCGGTTTCAGTGTCCTAGGGATCATGGGATCACCTTTTGTGAGCTTTTGACAAGCAAAGTCAACGTAGAAGCCAGATTCACACTCAACAACCATCTTACTAACTTAACAACTGCAGTGATTCACTGTACAAATGTGACAAGAAAGGTCGTAAAATGGGGCAAAACTCATTTAAGTCTCACTTAGCAACAGAAATGTTGGGCTCAATTATGGTCAAAGGTCAAGGACCTGTAGTCTTTGGGGGCCCTGGAATATTTCAAAGGGACATAGGTGAAAATCATGTAACTGGGGCCAGACAAAAGCAAAGTGTATTATACTGCAATGCCATCTTATTGATGCCAGAAAATGCACCAGTTACTGACCCATGTCTCTATCTGACAATGGGACCTGGGCAAGGGGGTGGTCAGAAGGAGGCCAAGGGTGAAAAAAAGATTGAGAAACACTGATTTAGACAAAATGAAGATCTCTCATTCTTTATTCCACTCACTATAATATTTATATATTGAACTGATTTGCTGACAGGTATTTCTAAAAATTAATGGTGGGTTGGTTAGTCTCATCAGATTTGGCAATCACTTTTAATAATGAAGGTTACTCTGAAGCTGACAACAAATCACTATGTCAGTAGATGTTATAATTGTGAATACATCCAAAAAATTTGGGGGAAAAAAATCATGATTATCATTCAATAATTGACCTAAAGTAAAAATCCCAGCATCTTCCATATAATTAGATCCTTTTGTCAATATTGAGATCCAGGTAACCATCTAATTGCAATTTAACAGGTGAAAATGGATCAAAATGAACATTTCCAGAAAGAGTACGCCACTCAATCTATTAAAACTGATTGTATAGTGGCAGACGTTACGTCTACAATAGTCTATAATGTGGAACTCAAAACATTCTAGTAAATGAATTGTCTAAAACTATATGGTAGTATAATTTAAGTTCTGGAACAATCAGCTCATAACACACCCTACATTACCTTTACCTTTACATCTTTCTCAAGACATTTTCATAACTGAAAAACTGAGAAAAGGATGTAATGAGTTTCTGAACATGTTTTCCATATACATCTGTGTGTGCATGTATTTGTATATATATATATACAGACGCATATTGGAATTTCTTACACAACATGAATTATCTGAATGTGAAATATCTATACAATTCTGGGCTAAGTATGAGTGCTCTTCTATTAAAACTCTTAAAATTATGTTTGCAAATGCCTTATGATTTTAAGGCTGTTAAGATGTTTTTCAAATATGATTATGGGCTTAATCCAGGGGTGAAATCTGGCAGGTTCTGACAGGTTCTGGAGAACTGGTAGCGGAAATTTGAGTAGTTTGGAGAACCGGCAAATACCACCATTGACTGGCCCCAGTGTGGGGTGGGAATGGAGATTTTGCAATATCCTTCCTCCAGGAGTGGGGAGGGAATGGGGATTTTGCAGTATCCTTCTCCTGCCACGCCCACCAAGCCACGCCCACAGAACCGGTAGTAAAAA
Source organism: Pantherophis guttatus (assembly GCF_059756535.1). Taxonomy (NCBI): domain Eukaryota; kingdom Metazoa; phylum Chordata; class Lepidosauria; order Squamata; family Colubridae; genus Pantherophis; species Pantherophis guttatus. The sequence continues at coordinate 170,634,773 of NC_142064.1, forward strand.
TAATTGGATTTCACCACTGGCTTAATCTTTAAAAAAAACCAATCTCAATATATTATGTCTGGCACAAACAGAAAAAAAAAGAATTCACTGAAGATCATGGACACAAGATGACTAAGAGGTTTACAATTAAACTATCATAATTTCCTACCACATGAGCCTTATGAACCTTTTTCACAATTTATGGAACTAACTCACTGTTTTTTATAGGACTAGAATAAAAGTAGTTAACCCCAGTTATTTTTTTTTCAATCAAGCATGACAAATGAATGAAATCCTGTATCATTGACATTTCTGTTCAGAGCAAGTTCAAACTAAACAGGGCTACTATGACATTTACAATTAATCTGCCCTGCAAATAATTCGGGTGCTCAAATTTTAACTGGCTAAAATAAATCTGAATCATTAGGCATCCTTTAATTTAATTTTATTGGACATTCTAAAATATCCTGGTATTTTCAAACTAAAATCTGTCTCATTTGATTAAATATGATTTAAGAAGCTTCAAAATATTTCTTCAGAAGAGATCAGGAATAATGCAGTTTGATGACTGGTTAAAAAAGGAAGACCTGGCTATATTACATTTGACAAAGAAACTTACCATATTTCATTCCTACTGTAGAGATTATGGAATAAACTTTCCCTGCACTGGATTGCATATGCTTTTTGTTGACTCTTCAGTTGCAAACTGAGGAATATAAATTACTGTGCCAAGAAAGTTTGCAACATGCTACATTCAAGTTAGTAGATTCTGCAGAATAGACAAAAGTATCTACAATGTATACCCAACTGGGAGAAACTATATTAATTGCTGTTTTATTCCTACATGTTTATACACTAATGATAAATTCTACTATGTTGTCAGGCTTCTAACTTAGCCTGAACCACATGTCAAAATATTATGTATTCAGAGATTTTGTTTAAACATATTTTGTTTAAACATGAAATATATGAACTGCCAATAAATTGGAAGATTTTCATTGCTTTTCTCATCTCTCTCCCATATAAAAAGCAGTCCAGTCAAGAATATTTGTTTTCATGGTGTCAGAGAAAGCAAAGATGTTCCAGGATCAGTGTCAGAATTAAGATATTTTTTTGCCAGCAAACTCAGATTCCATAAAAGGAGTCAGAATTTAACCATTTTAATGGGATACAATAATATAACAGATCCTAAAACAACCATTAAGAAGCAGATTTCAGCACTAAACACTGAAATGTTCATATCTAAAATGAAGCGTCAGAGCTTTTTTCATTTTCCAGTGGTGCAGAGATATGAAAGGAAGAATATAGGAATAGGATTCCTATTCTTTAATCCTAACCGTAGAATAGGAAATGACATCTCCCAAAGAGTCTTAAACACAGAAAACACACATTTCATGTTGCATCTTAGTTAAGGTGACTTTCCAACTCCTATCAGATATCAAAGAATATTGGAACATCCATTACTCTAAATTTCGGGATATGTATGTGGAAGAAATGAAAAGAACGAATTACAATGTCTATTTATGTAAAGCAAAGTATTCTGCTAGAGACTCAACATTTCTGGTCTCTTCAGCTCTCTAAGTCAATGGCTCAATCCCCTTATAGATAACTTTCTATAAACCAAATAGTTCTAACAGCTAAAGGTCATCTACTACCAATCTACTACTAATCCAGAGTTGAGGTGTAACTATAGTGAAAAATCTTCACCTTGATCTCAAGCAAACAGTAATAAATCTTCGTGAAACAGATGTTAGACTTCTATTAAGTATCTAACATAGCATTCCCATCAGTTATTTCCAAAGTACTTTGTACTTTGACAAATAAATAAATACATTCTGCTTCCAGGATGAAAGATCTGATTGTATCTGATCTCTCTGAGTTTGGCTTATGTAGAAAAAAAATCATCTTTCAACTAAACCATAACTTAACATTTTAATGGTTACATCCTGCATAGTAACAGCTATAAGTGACAAAAATTGAACACTTAAGTCACATGCTTTGACACTGGATAAAATCATTCACAGTTTCTTCCTGCTTGTGTTTCCCAAAAATATGTATGATGGATTTTTGTGGTAGACCCCATTAGCACAGATTGTCTTTGAATGTTGAACTAGATGGAGTTGGGTCCACCTTACATTTTTACATTTTTAAAGCTGATGAGAGTCCTAAGAGTCACAACATAGATTAGCAATGCCAACTGTGGAGATCTGAATTTTCAGTTTAAAGCAAAATATATCACATTACTGAACAGTATCAAGATACAGCTCAGTGCCATAATCTATCATTTGCCTTTGCAGTCAAGTCACATCTGAGCTGTACAACATTTTTTTTCAGAGTCAATGGAGATCACCAGTGATTCATAATGTTCATTCAGGACAAACACCTGTGATGTTCTTTGACGTGTTTGTACTACAAGTTTAGAAGCATGAATTGATTCACTACCCAGAACCTTCCGCTGCTTGCTTAGATGATTCTGTTGCTTGCTTTAATTATACCCAATCCTAAAACAATAGAGTTGGATACTCATAATTATTTATGCCTAACATTTGGAAAATATGTTAAGGATCCTTGTTAACAAAATGTTTTATGTCAGGAAAAAAATATAATAGTTTTAGATTTGTTTGGAGGAAAGACTTTTTTAAGTGGCAAAAAAATTCAAAGGCCCAGAATTGGAGTTTTGAGCAGATACTTAGATGACATAAAAAGGGAAATAAAATCACAAGAAATTAAAAAAAGCAAAAGTAATATTCTCAGATATTAAATATTAACTTATTAAAATATTTGGGACATTCGCAAGGGTTACTTTTATAGCTCAGACATTTCCTGCAGCTTCTGTGATTGTTATTGGTTTGGGACTCTTCACCACAAAAATAGATCTAGAGAGCCTTAAATGAAATGCAGGACATGGCAGAGTGGGATACTACTGTCAGCTGCCTTAAAATCTAGGTCTCATTAAAGGCCTCCCTCGCTTTCTAGCAGGCTGCCCAGCGAATCTCACTTTTTTCTTCTAAAAAGCCTGGGGGATACTGTTGCAGTGGGAGGAGAGCCAGAAGATTTATTTTCTGTGAAATTTATTAGGTTAGGGTTTTTTTTTCTTCCAAGCCATTGGTTGATTTATATTTTTAAATATTTTATAGGTTTGCATTTCATTTTAAAATGTGTGCCTCACTGATACACTGAAGGCTAATTTATATCTTGAAAAAGGAAAAATAGAATCAGATACAGAATATTCCATAGCAGCTGCCACCTATGACAGCCTTGTTACGGCAACAATTACTTCCCACAACTACGATAACTTTTTTCCAGCTTTGCAATGAATAAGACAAACCACAGTGAGGCTCCTCCACCCATAATCTATTCCTTGAATGAGTATTCAATGAGTATTTACTGAAAATATTTGTAGAGCACTTCAGCATAAATACGAGCTTTGTGGCAAATGTTTTAACCAATAAGTATCATTGGTGTAATATATTGAATCTCTGCCCTGCCGTTTCTTCTTCCTTATATTGGGTGCTTGTTTTGCCTCTATCAAGTGATTTCTATTCTAGATTCCAGAACAGGACACTGGGACCCAACAAACAACATTTTCTGCTTTCTTTATACCTACTTGTGTGTGCTTTTTTTTTCTTTTCTTCCCATGAGTTCTTTTGTTAATTTGGAGAAAACCATTTCTATCAGCATTCTGTACAAAAAAAAGGAGTGGGTGGGAATGCATGTTCTGCTAATTATCTACTTATAGTTTCATCATGGGTATTTGTTGTATACAAATACAACAAATTTCTTAGGATTTGTTGTATACTCTAATATGGTATTTCAAGGCATAGTAATTTATTTAGGACAACATGCTGTAAAAACGCAGCTTAATGCCTGCTGCTTTGCTTGGCACTATTAATAAGAGCTCCTCTTCAGTGACAGCTTGAACTATTAATAGTATACTTGGAATGCATAGAAGTTGGGGAAATTTTAGATTTCAAATAATTCAATTGTCCCAGTATCTAAACAGCTTAGGTCGATATTTCACAGCTATCTAAAAGTCAATCTACTAGTAAGTTGGGCTCTGCTGTCATGTGGATACATATACTGTGATATATTTTTGTTAAAACACAAATATTATTAATGTGTGGCATTGTTACATTAGCCAGGAGACTACAGTGCTAATGTAGAGTAGTAGTTTGGCTGTCAATTTACTAGCTCTTTTGTGGTACATGCTTTTGTGCTTCCCAGGTGTGCCACAGGAGGGTGAGTTAGCTTCACACCAGAAAGAAAGATGAGTGGCTCTTCCTGCAGCATCATTTAAGGCCCCCTCCCCTCCACTGGAGCCAACTTGCAAATAGATGTCACAACCAGGAAGGTTCAGAGACAGAAGGAATCTGACCACTTGCATGAAGCACCAGCTCATCACCCACCAAAGTGGTACCTATATATCTACTCATATAGAACTACTAGGTGAGTAGAAGCTGAGGTGAGTGATGGGAAATCACCCTGCCATGCAATACTAGGGCCCAGTAAAAACCATCTCCAGCATCACTAAGCCACCAAGTCACCATGCTTCTGATAAAACACAAGTGAATGTAAAGTCAAAAAGCTAAAGAGCTGAAATCAGAGGTGATCAGATGAAATCCTTAGTCCTCCTCAGCTTAATCTGTGCAATCCTAGGAAATTCTACTCAAGAACAGTGCATTAGTTGCAATAAAGAAAATAAATCTACCCTACTCGTTTCTTCTGTATTCAATTCTACAGAGAAATAAGATATTGATGCCATTTGAATAGATGACAAAATCAGAAGACAAACCCTCTGGTTTTGGTGACCAACCCAGATTGAATCTCACATGACAAAATCTGTTGGAGGTCCTATTGCAGAATGGAGAAGATCGAACAAGTAAGACAACTAACAATCTTAGTATACTGTAAATAGGGATTTGTGAATGGTGGAGACGCTTCCATCACCACTGCTGATGGATTTACACTTGGAGAAAACATTGTTTAAATAAGATCACTCTCATATATGATACGCCATGCTATCAATTGAGTTTATATATTTCTCAAAACCACAGCTTACTTGTATTATGATTTGTTGAAAAAGCCACAGGCTGGCTGAATCCAGTCAGCCACGTCAAACAATGCTTTGCAAAGCTCCACACAATACACTAAACCATAAACTAATATTTATAGATCATAATGACTCTTAATAATACACTTGCTGAACCAAAATCAAACAAGCCACAGACTCAAACAAGCCACAGACTCAAACAAGCCAATACTGCCAATCAGTATCTATCATTATAATCAGACAAACAACAGTGCCAGCCTGACAACAGCTGCTCATTATTTTAGTTCTTCCTGGAAGAAATATAAACTGGGTAACACATTTTTTTTATTGCCTAGAGAATTGAGGGAGTTTCATGTTCTTAATAGCTATTGATTTTAATGACACTAAGAACATGAATATTATTTCATGGTTCCAATGTATAAGCAGTCCCAGAAATCCACCAATGCCCAGAATTTTCATCAGTTCTGGTCTCATGAGACTCACTATGGGACTAGCATATCAGAAATGTCCCACTGGCAGTGAGAGATCCAGCCTGTGAGTAATTTTCCTGCAATACTTCTGAATACTTCTAGTTATATTCAAGCAAACCAGAAATGGAGGCAGTGATGAAGGAAACAGTAACATTGCATCTAATTATGGTACAACCCTGCCCTGAAAACCTCTTTATTCTGTCAGGTCTCTCCATCATAGCATTGCCTTTATCTGAGTGAGATTGTTATTGACAAGCTTTTCAACTGTTTGGCTGACAACAAGTGAAGCCTGAAGTCATCCTTAGCTGTTCTGATAGTAATTTCCTCTTCATCCTGATACAGTTCAAGGGCAGACTTCATGTGTATAAACCTTGTTAGAACTTGTCACCCATTACTCTGGAGGGAAGTTACTTTACGGCAACTTAAAACACAGGCAGTAAAGGCAGGATAGGGATTGGCAATGGGACTACCGGTAGTATATTCCATGCCAGTATAGTTTTCTGCCAGGTCTATGATAATTCCTCAGCATTGAGGAAAAGCTATGTCTGTGAAAATCGATCCATCCATTTTACCATCCATTATTAATTACACACATTCAGGTTCTTTCCCAGCTGCTGAATTAATGTGCTATTTATTCAAACAAAAGCAATACTGGCACAAGATGTCATTGCCATTGTCAATCTCTAACTCTTCATCTTCTCAAGATGAAGTGAGGAAAGCTAAGGCTCACAATGAACAAAGGCTTGCGACTAAAGTAAAAAATAACCAAAAAAAGCTTCTTCCAACATATTAAAAACAAGAAAAAAGTCAAGGAAACAATTGGTCCATTGCTGGGAGAAAGTGGCAAGAAGGTGACAAGCAACAGGGAGAAAGCAGAACTACTTAACTCATTTTTTGCATCTGTCTTTACACAAAAGGAAAAAAACAGTCCGACCTAACAAAAACAGCACCACAAAAAAACAGATTAGGAACACAAGTTAAAATAGGGAAGAAAATGGTAGGTGAACACCTGTCTACCCTAGATGAGTTCAAATAACCAGGACCAGATGGATTACACCCCAAGGTTCTGAAGGAACTGGCAGACGAGATCTCAGAATCACTGAACTATATCTTTCAAAGATCCTGGAGCACAGGGGAACTGCCTGAGGATTGGAAAAGAGCTGATGTAGTTCCCATCTTCAAAAAAGGGAAAAAAATATATCCAGGAAACTACAGATCTATCAGCCTGACCTCAATACCAGGGAAGATTCTGGAAAAGATAATCAAACAACGAATCACTGAACACCTAGAAGCAAACCAAGTAATAACCAAAAGCCAACATGGGTTTGTCAAAAACAGATCATGCCAGACTAATCTTATTGCATTCTTTGACAAAGTGACAAAATTAGTGGACCAGAGGAATGCTGTCAATATAATTTACTTGGACTTCAGTACAGCATTTGATAAAGTAGACCATAACCTACTACTAGATAAAGTAGAAAAATGTGGGTTAGACAGCATCACCACCAGATGGATTTGAAACTGGCTGACCAACCGCACTCAACGTGTAGTCCTCAATGGAACTGCATCTACATGGAGGGAAGTATGCAGTGGAGTACCCCAGGGCTCTGTTTTAGGCCCAGTGCTCTTCAATATCTTCATCAATGACTTGGATGAGGAGATAGATGGAGATCTCATCAAATTTGCAGATGACACCAAGCTGGCAGGAATAGCCAACAATCCAGAAGATAGGCTCAAGATAAAGAAGGATCTTGACAGACTTGAACATTGGGCACTATCTAACAAAATGAAATTCAACAGTGAAAAAAGCAAGGTTCTACATTTAGGGAAGAAAAACAAAATGCACAGGTACCGTATATGTGGTACCTCACTCAATAGTAGTAACTGTGAGAGGGATCTTGGAGTCCTAGTGGACAACCATTTAGATATGAGCCAGCAGTGTGCAGCAGCTGCCAAAAAGCCAACACAGTTCTGGGCTGCATAAACAGAGGGATAGAATCAAGATCACGTAAAGTATTAATACCACTTTATAATGCCTTGGTAAGGCCACATTTGGAATATTGCATTCAGTTTTGGTCGCCACGATGTAAAAAAGATGTTGAAACTCTAGAAAGAGTGTAGAGAAGAGCAACAAATATGATTAGGGGACTGGAGATTAAAACATATGAAGAACGGTTTCAGGAACTGGGTATATCTAGTTTAATGAAGAGAAGGACTAGGGGAGACATGATAGCAGTATTTCAATATCTCAGGGGTTGCCACAAAGAAGAGGGAGTCAAACCAGGGGTGAAATCTAAAATTTGTTACTACCGGTTCTGTGGGCGTGGCCATTTTTTTTTTTTACTTTTAAAACCATTTTTTCTACAACCTCTTTGGTTGTAAAAAAACGCTTTCAAAAGGCTCTGACGATCCAAGCTGAGTTCCCTGATTCAGCTTGGATCGTCAGAGCATTTAAAAGAAAAAAACCCTTTTTTTTCTTTTAAATGCCTGATGAGCCATGCGATCATCAAAGGTTTTTTTTTTTTTTACTTTTAAAAGCATTTTTTCGGCCGAAGTTGTAGAAAAAATGTTTTTAAAAGTAAAAAAAAAAGCCTCTGATGATCGCACCGCTCAGCTGAGCATGGGGGTGAGGATTTTTGCTACCAGTTCTCCGAACCACCCACCTCTATCGCTACCAGATTGGGCGATCCGGTCCGAACTGGGAGCATTTCACCCCTGAATCAAACTATTCTTCAAAGTACCTGAGGGTAGAACAAGAAGCAATGGGTGGAAACTAATCAAGGAGAGAAGCAATTTAGAACTAAGGAAAAATTTCCTGAAAGTTAGAACAATTAATAAGTGGAACAACTTGCCTGCAGAAGTTGTGAATGCTCCAACACTTGTAATTTTTAAGAAGACGTTGGATAATCATTTGTCTGAAGTGGTGTAAGGTTTTCTGCCTGGGCAGGGGGTTGGTCTAGAAGACTTCCAAGGTCCCTTCCAACTCTGTTATTCTATTCTATTCTATTCTATTCTATTCTATTCTATTCTATTCTATTCTATTCTATTCTATTCTATTCTATTCTATTCTATTCTATTCTATTCTATTCTATTCATTTTCTCTGTTCTGGCTTGCTACTGATTGGTGGTGATTTATTTGCCAGGTACACTGCTATTCTTCTCTTTACTTGGATGTATCTTAGAGTAAGCAATAGCACTCAGATCTATGAATGCCTTAAACAATCTTTTCTGAAACATTTAACCCAGAGGAACCCTTGAAATAATGTTCAGGACTTAGGCAACCCCCCACCTAAAAATTACCAAAATTATAAAAACACCAATTTGTTGCTCCTGCATTAGATGAGCTAAGATAGACATCTTGAAAATGGCAACTCCTATCATATTGAAGCACCCCAATCACCATTTATTTTTAAAATTTCTCTCAACAATTCAATCCTGGTCAATATTTGTACTGACGGTATAATTTTTTTAGAAGTATTATAACCAACCAATGCTATGTTTTCAATAGCTCCATCTTGTGGCATTTTATGAGACATGACTCTTAGAGAGTATCTCTTCAGCAAATAGTAGAACCACACTTGAGACCAAGCTAGTTGGATCATCATTTATTTAGGTCTGTTTAATTTAGAGAAGCTAATTATTCACCTCTGAAGAATTCACTTTCTCTATAGAGGTTTTAATTTTATTTTAAACCCATCTGCTAAACCTGGGGTAACAACCCTGATGTTTTGAACTTCAATTTCCATCAGCCCCAATCAACATCATCAGTAGCATGGGATTATGGGATTGGTCATTCAAAGCATCTGAAGAACAGAAAAGGACAACTCTTGGAGCGGACATTGTCCTGATGAACATGGTGGTAATTTTCTAAATGATGGGAGTAGTTTCAACATAAGTTCAAAGATCAGGAAAGCTGTAATCTTTAGTAATTCAATGAGATCTGTTATGTCTCCACACATACTTTTTGTGTTAAGAATTTGGAGAGATTATGACTAATGCAAAGGCAAACAGGGCAGTACTGATTCTAAGAATGTACTGTGGAAGAAGTTCTTTAGCATGTTGTCACAATCTTTGTGTATGGTCATCTCTACTTGCCTGCCATTCATCTATTTACTGCAGTTTTCAACGTCTTACATTATGCTTTTAAGTATTTGATTCTAGTTACCGACTCTACTCCTTGCATGCCCATCAAGGGCTATTTCAACAGAGTTTTCTTATCATATTGAGCTCATTTATGGAGGACACATCACAAATTATTAAGGGAATGCTCATTTTAAGCTTTCCCCAGTACCTGTAGAACAATGGGAATTATATAATCATGGTATATGAGTTTTACGGACTGTTTGCCATCAATGACTTAATTTCAAAAATATGTATTTATATTTGTCAGTACACAGAAAACAATGTTTCATCCCAATCTATCCATTTGCTTATCTCTGTTTTCTTGACTTTTCTTCACCCCAGAAAGCCATTTTCTTTATAAACTGCAAATATTTCTTCATTTTCTGGACTGATGTAGAAAAGCACTTGTTCTCCTAACATGGAAAGTTACATTATATTAACTGTACTAATTATCACAGTGTTATGCCATGGAATATAATATGGATTCTACCCACACTAAATATTCTTAGTGAAGCAGAGGATGGTTGCTGTAACATAAATCCAGTATATTGTATTTTCTCCTGGGTTATAGTTTTATTGCATATCTACCTATTGCAAAGGTCACGGCTTCTATCTCCTTACCTCCCACATTTGTTTGATCATGAATACAGAAAGACATTAAGGAATTATTTACAAATGAAGGGATCCAAATCCAAATTCAGAACTGCACTAATGAATGGATAAGACTTCAGTGACATTTGAATTACAGGGAACTCGGAGAGGGATCTGTTCAAAAACAACCTCTTAGTCATTTTTCTCTAGAAAGCCTGATAAGTTTTATTGAAGGCTCCCCTGACTTTCTTCCCATAATTAGCACTGATTTGCTGGCTAAATCAAGTGCACAATGAGGGGAAAAATGATGTCTCCGAAGCTTACTTCAAGAGCTTCCCGCTTCCTACTGACAAATAGAGTTGAGCTTTGGAGATGGGAGACATAGCCATGTTCCTCAGTGAAATCCCAAAGGTGCTTTTTCAGGAGGCAACTGGACTTTCTCATTTTTCTTTGAAGACATTCCGCTTCTCATCCAAGAAGCTTCTTCAGCTCTGACTGGATGGTGGGGAATGGAAGGATTTATATTCCTTGCAGACAGCTGATCATTTGCATTATTTTAGAGAGTCATTGAGGCCACTTGGAGGTTTATCTGTGTCCTCAGGGTCACCTGAGTAGTGCAAATGGGTATGGAGCCTTCTTGGCTGCAGGATATTTTCTTCCCTGTGTCCCTTCATTGCTGAAGACAGGCAAAAGTTGTTGGGGATGAGTCTGTGTTGTCTGCATCTCAAACTGAAGTGCAAATGGTTCCTTAGCAATTTTTCAGGAAAACTGTCCATACTCCCATACCATTCAAAGAGGGTTCATTCCAAAGTGCATAGCTAAAAGTCTATGGAGATAGTCAATCATCCAGGTCATGATTGTCCCAAGTCATGGTTGTCCCAAAGCATCTTTGGGACAACCATGACCTGGATGACTGAGAATCTCCATAGTTCCTCAGAGAATTACACTATGGATTCTATTTTCCTCACCCACCTGCTGCTCAAAACAGAAGGCACCCCACCAGAACACACTCTTTTTTACATGTAACAAAAATGCTCAGTTTTTAAATAAACATTGATTTGTCTTCCTGAAGCGTAGGATTCAAGCTATGCAGGCCTTCTTTCCTTACCCATTCCTTAGAGATTATGGTTAATTATGCTCGATTATTGAAGTGCTCATTTAATCCTTAGAACTGCAAGATTTCCTTCTAATTTCCTCTCTTCATTTTTTCTGGGATTTCTCAACTCACAGGAGAATAAGGTCTGAAAATAAATGCTAATATGTACACCACTGTCCTATCCAGATGTTTTTGAGGTAGAATTTAAATGTGGAATAATCACTAATTGATGCAGGGAGTAAACTGAGAAATGTATAGAGATGTACAATTTTCTAAGCTCATACTCAGATCATCATTATAATAAGATCTATGGGGTGTCAGCGTTCCAGGAAAACCCCAACTCCAAGTAAAAACACGGAAGCAAGCATTTTCCAAAGTTCTCTTTACTAGAATAGGTAACCTGGCACATCTGGGAAATCCCAAATCTGAAAAGCTCAGGTTTTCCTTCAGTAAGCCAAAGCTCCCAAAACCATCCCCTTTTCCCCCAAGTCGGTCACATGCTCCAATCAACTTCTGTTCCATCTTGACCCAGCCTCCTGACCACTCCTTCTCCAGATGCTGGATTGCCCTGATCTTGACTGACAGGAAGAATGCTATTATGTCTACTAATCCGCTCTCCTAAATCCCCCCTCCTACTTTCCCACACATGAGGAGGTGGCAGCATTGAAGCTTCTGGCCTAATATGGCTTCCAAAGCTGACATAGGGTGGATTGAAAGGGGATGCATGAAGAGCATCAGTGGAGCTTCTTGTACGCCTGCTCCTTTCACATTTATTTACTTTAATACTCTTCTTTTTCTGATAGATCTCTCACCTTATACTAGCTCCCATATTAAATTAGGTCAAACAATAATTTGTATGGTTTTAGCCTAGTGCAATATTTTGCATGCATCTAACAGTGTAGTTGGTAAATCGTGTATCAGGAATGGCTTAAATATTGTACGGCTTAGGAAGAATGAAGATCAGTTAATTGTGATTTATTCAAAAAAACCATCATTAAAATTGCAATTTAACGCAATTAGCCTCAGCCTCAATTGTAAAATTTCCCAAGTTTATGCTAAACTATATTTCCAAAGTATCACTGTATGAAGATGTGGCACAGTAGTTAGAGCCAAGGTGGCACAGTGGTTAGAGTGCAGTACTGCAGGCTACTGCAGCTGACTGCTAGCTGCAGTTCAGCAATTCAAATCTTACCAGGTTCAAGCTTAACTCAGATTTCCATCCTTCTGAGGTGGGTAAAATGAGGACCCAGATAGTTGGGGGCAATATGCTGACTCTGTAAACCGCTTAGAGAGGCTGTAAAAGCACTGTGAAGCAGTATATAAGTGCTATTGTTATTGCTATTTCTGATATCGCTTTCATCTGAAATCAGCCATGGATTCAAGGGCAGCATTGTCACTAAAAGGGAGAAGTCGTTACCTCAGAGAACAAATTCTGGTGAGCGATATTAGCCATCTCTTGGCTGCTTCTTTTGAAAACCACCTGCTGCCACCTTTGCTTGTAACTTTGCTTGTAACAGCTTGTCAAAAGCTGTGCTTGTAACACAATTTTCTTGAGTTATCCAAACTAGCCTGCTCCCTCAGATATGGCGCAAGGCACTTTCCCATTATCAATATAGTGATAATGATGAACACTATGCCAGACAAACCTAGTGCACAACTTGGAGATTCTCTTAGATTCTTGACTGTTACTTGTCATGTTAGGAGATCCTTTGCACAGCTTTGAACAGTGTTCCAACTGTGCTTTTTTCTGGATTGTGAGAGTCTGCACTCAGTCACTCATGCTCTGGTCACCTCCCATTTGCATTATTGCAATGTGCTCTACATGGGGCTACCCTTGAAGAGTATTTGGAAATTACAATTGGCTCAGAATGCAGCAGTACGTAGTTTTGGAGGCTCACAGGATGGTAGATGTACACTGTTACACTAGCTGCATTGGTTGCCAATTTGCCTCCAGGTCTAAATCAAGGTGCTGGTCATTACCTTTAATGTCCTTTATGGCATAGGTTCAGGATATATGAGGCACCAACTTGCCCCAATGGGTTTGGCCTGCCCCACTCATACTGGCAGAAAAAGTCTACTGTAGACCCCATCAGCTAAGGAATCACATCTGGCCGGGTCCAGAAGAAGAGCTTTTTCTGCCACAGCTCCTGCTCTTTGGAACATCTTGCTGCAGGAGGGAGGCCTGTCCCTCTCCCTTTTGGTTTTTGGGAAATGCCTTAAAATTTGGCTATGGCAGTTGGCATGAGGCCCTGAAGGGGAATCTGTTGGCTGGAAGTGGCTAGTGTAGTAACAGAGAAGCCAGCATCACCTCTCTGCTCTAAACCTGTGGGGCTTTTTTAGTTTGTTTTCATCTCCTGTAATTTTAATGCCTTTATAATGCCTTGGTAAGACCACACTTGGAATACTGTATCCATCCAGAAACAATGGGTGGAAACTAATCAAGGAGAGAAGCAACCTAGAACCAAGGAGAAATTTCCTGACAGTTAGAATAATTAATCAGTGCAACAACTTGCCTACAGAAGTTGTGAATGCTCCAACACTGGAAGTTTTTAAGAAGAGATTGGACAACCATTTGTCTGAAATAGTATAGGGTTTCCTGCCTGAGCAATGGGTTGGACTAGAAGACCTTCAAGGTCCCTTCCAACTCTGTTATTCTATTCTATTCTAATTGTTTTTACTTCCATATGTTTTATTATGTTATAAGCCACTCAGTGTTGCCTCATACCATGAGATAAATGCCATATAAATGTGATAGATATAGATAGACAGATAGATGATAGATAAATGGATGGATGGATGGATGGATGGATGGATTGATAGATAGAGGATAGATATGGCCTATTTATTTGTTGAGTCAATCAGCTTGTAGAAGAAGGTTCATCAAGACCTTAGGATTTAGTCTTCAGAAGAGAACATCTGTTTCCGTATAATACTTCAACAGATCAACCTTGAAAGGCAAAATGAACTGGGACCATTGTAAAGTGGAATTGATTCAGGTTAAGCAGCACCCATAGATTCCTCATCTGGCAAAGAGTCTTCAGTCAGGCAGTGCTCCCATGTGCCATATGCTCCCTCCTTAATAGCCTGGAAGAAGTATGAATAGAGAATCACCTTGATCCCTGAAAGGTGCTTTATGCTCACCAGAGATAATGCCATTCTCATACTCTCATCACACAGGAAACTGGCCAGGCAGAGAAACAGGGGTGGGTGCAATGGGGGGAGGGGGAAACAACGTCAGTAAACTCCCTGTCAGAAAAATGTGACTCAGAATTGGCATTTTCCTCTGTTTAAATAAGTGATGCTGTGTCAGAGCTCAGAAGTAATTTATTCATGGATAGCTGATGCAGTTACCATGGAGAATGTAAGAGGGGGGAAAAAAATCCAAGCCTTTAAAAATGCACCCTGACTATATTGAGGAGTGAGGCATTCAGCGAGGAAGCAGAGCTAAAGCTAAAGGAAGAAAAAAGAAAAACACAAATTAAGACTAAATGGCAATGGCTTTATCTCTGTTTGTGGATGCTATTATAAGAGCTGAAAGTTGACTGAAATCCTTTCCGTCATTTACTGCAGGGAAATTCAGGATCACCAAAATGAGATCCAGAACTACAGTTATTCGCAACAAAATCACATCAAAGGATAGCCACAGGCTAGATCAGCATTTAATTCAGACTTCCAGATAGCTGGGTTGAGGATGACAACCTCAACATGTTGTGGCCCAATATTCCCAAGTGTTCAACATTGGCCAGTGTTAATTATACTAGAAGGGGACACAATGACTTAGGGCCATGATGGCGAACCTATGGCCCACGTGCCAGAGGTGGCATGCAGAGCCCTTTCTGCTGGCACGCAGATCTTCATGGTGTTTCTTTCATGAGCTTTTGTTTCCCTGCAAACGACAAAACAGAAGCTCACAATAGAAAGAGATCTTACCTCTTACCACTGGTGCTGCCAGTGTTGGGATGCCCTGCCTTCCATAGCTAGCTGGTCTTCGGGTCTCTGCTGTGCATATGCACGCATTGTGCTTGCACCTTTCAGTTTGGGCACGTGCACGTGCAGTTTGGGCACTCGGTGTCTAAAAGGTTCGCCTCCTGGCTTAGGGGGTTAAAGATGCTGAGCTTGTCATCTGGAAAGTTGACAGCACAGGTTCAAGACTGGAGTGCCATGCGATGGGGTGAACTCCTGTTACTCCAGCTCCTGCCCACCTAGCAGTCTGAAAGCATGCAAATGCAAGTAGATAAATAGGTAACATTCCAATAGGAAAGTAACAGCATTCCATGCATCTCAGCATACAGTCATGCTGATCACTTGATCACAGAAATGTCTTTGGACAATGCTGGCTCCCTTGGTTAAGAAATGGAGATGAGCACTGCCCCCTAGAGTCGGAAATGGTTGGAAAAGTGAAATCTTTACCTTTACTTTAACCATGCAAGAAGAAGGTCCTAGAACCTGCTGAGAAATGCTACCTCTTTCTCAGGAAATGCTGGCATTTTATCAATGAAACCACCATATCTGAACCAAAGGTGCTTTTTTTCAAGAGGCAACTGGACTTTCTAGTTTTTCTTTGAAGACGTTTCACTTCTCATCCAAGAAGTTTCTTCAGCTTGGATGAGAAGTGAAACATCTTCAAAGAAAAACCAGGAAGTCTAATTGCCTCTTGAAAAAAGCACCTTTGGGACAACCATGACCTGGATGACTGAGAATCTCCATAGATGCCAAATCTGAAGAAAACGAGAAGTGCTTTCAGACTGGAAGTTTGAAAGAATGTACCTTTACTTGTACATTCAAAGCAGAGTCCCTGAGCTGCCAAGCAGTTGCCAACTTGATGCCAGTCCTCACAAGCACTTAATCACAGTAAATTTTCCAAATCAAGTTCACCGGCTTAGTCTGCAGTGCAAAGCTAAGGAAAGACAGAGGGTTCTTAGGTCACTGAGTCAGCCTTTTCTATATTTCTTCCCTTTCATTGATCCATCTGAGGATATGATAACCCCACCAGTCTTCCAGCTGACACCTTCCCACATCACCTCCAGCCACTCCATATTTTATTTGACTCTGGCAATAAATAAGTCACCTGATGTCATATGTCAGCATTTTCCATTATTCTGGCTATATTAATGCTGGTGAAATTGGAATTCAACAACTTGCAGCAACATGATTGATATATATTTATTTATCTATTTAAACTTCTATTACCTATTTATGATTATTATGAACAACCAAGATATGCAGATAATATTGTCCCACTGATCTGGCTGCAGTCACCAAAGTTTTAATAGCAATAGCACTTACACTTATATACCATTTCACAGTGCTTTCACAGCCTCTCTAAGTGGTTTATACTGGTTTTCAGCATATTGCCCTCAACAATCTGGGTCCTCATTTTACTGACCTCAGAAGGATGGAAGGCTGACTCAACCTTGAACTGGTCAGGATTGAACTGCTGGCAGTCAGCACAATTTGCCTGCAATACTGCATTCTAACCACTGTGCCCCACAGCATTTTTAAACTTTTAATTTTCATCTAGTGTGCCATCTCTGAAAAAATTGAGATGATTTAATCTGATTCTATAACTATGAGCAATGGGATGCATTCTATTGCTTTTCTACCCCAAAGTTCTTTATAAATGCGCAACTTTGTGTATTTCTCTTTAGGTGAATATAGTATTTACCATTCCTACAAATCTCAAAACTGTTTGTAGACCACCATTAAGATACGAAATACAAACAATAGAGTAAAACAGAACAAACCCTATGCTCAGTTTAACAAAGCTGGTTCCTGAAAATCTTAATATTTGCTCCCCTCTGGGTCACATGACCAGGAGGGAATGGGGAAGAGAGGCTTTAGGAGCTGGTAGCATTCTGAATTGCTGCTCAACTCTTGGTCCATAGGGATGCCATGGGGAATTTTTCCCTTCGCAGACTCTGGCCAAATCTTATCCCTTTCAAACTTGAGATTCCCTTTTCTGGATTCCCCTCCAGACAGCTACTAAAAATTTGCTCCCATTATGCTTAGTTTTTGGAAGGGTTATTATGCTGATAGAAGGGCAGCAACTTTATTTGTTTGTTTGTTTGTTTGTCAAACATGTACAAAATAGCAGGTATAAGTATGAACATGGACATGAATGAAGGAAATGAATACAAATAAATGGGGACAGTAGGACAGGGACGGTAGGCATGCTGATGCGCTTATGCACACCCCCTTTAGGGACCTCTTAGGAATGGAGTGAGGTCCACGGTAGACAGTTTGAGGTTGAAGCTGTGTGGGTTTGAGGATGTAACAACAGAGTCGGTTAGAGCATTCCAGAGTTGACCACTCTGTTGCTGAAGTCATACTTTACTTTCCTATATGCCATTGAATTTGAAGCAATAAAAATGAAGGGGAACAAAACCAAAACTATTCATTTCACATTCAGACACAGAAAGGGGAGATTTTTTTTAGATGCCTAAAAGATTGTGCCATACATATTTCAGGAAGCATTCTAGAATGAAAACGCCATTACCAGGATCGTCTACAATTCTCTGCATACTCAGGGACGCCAACCCTCACAATCATAGCTGATCATGCTGAAAGCACCTTGTCAGGTTTTTTGGAAACCACAGCACTGTAGTTAAAGGTCTTCTGTGTCAATATTAAAATCCTGAACCTGGCTATGTAGCTGATGGTCATATGCTCTTTCAACAGCGTGACACATGTATGGGCAATGGGAACCTTGCTCAGCTATCTGGCTACCACATTCTGCACCATCTGCAAATCTACGTTATTGTCCTCCAGCCATTCTCAGTCCAAATATATCTCAGCCCCAAATATATCTTCATTAAAGCAGAATGGAGGTCCACTCTGCTTCATCATGAGCAATCTTGCATGTATCTGAGTGGTTGATTTGCCCTGCTTCTTCCAATTTTGTGACATCCCAAGTTCCAATTATTGCAGAGTTATTTAATCAAGAAGACTGACCATATAAATCTGACAAATAAATAAATATTTTCAACAAAGACAGATACTGTATTATTATTTTTTTTGCAAAATGCATTGGGATTGAGTTTTTTAATATATACAAAAAGCATGTGAACCATCCTTTCATCTTTTCATGATAAAGTGGCAAGACATTCAGAAATAAAAGTTCAACTGACAAAGAACCAAATAATTTCAGCAATTAACTCCTAGGCAACAATTAGGTACATGAAACCTGAATCCAAAACTGCAGGTGAACTTCACACCTTCACTTTTCAAACTGAAGGTCACCCAATACAAGGAGAACAGAAGAGGGCAACCACTGGAATGTGTTTTCTGAGGCATTAATGATGATTCTGAAGGTGCTAACAGAAACAAAGTCCCTGATGGAGAAAAAGAAAACAAAAACCAGCTTCATTGGATGAACAGGGCCGATCTATTCATTTGATCACTCTAACCAGCATGTTTCTTCAGCACTTTTCTCCCCTGCAGTTTCAGATTCCATTATCTGCTCAGAGGGAGGTCCAATAAGTTCCTCTTCATTTTTAATATTTTAGTCCCTTTTATTTATTCTTGTCTTTTCCCTTAACTTGTCGACATTGTTCAGAATATCATAACAACAATCAATGAAAAATATTCACAGATTTGTTAGATTTATATCCTGCTGTTTAATCAAGAGCTTAAGACAGAAGGTGTCATTTTTCCTATTATTTTTTCACAGCAATCTGGTGAGGTAGGTGGTCCTAAAGGAGAGCAAATGGCCCAAACTCAATTCCATGGCTGGGGATGGACTTGAACTTCAGTCTTCTAAGCAACAGTCCAATACCTCTGTTGGATCTATTAAACCTCTTGCTCCTGGAAAAAAGACAGGATATAAATCTAACAAATGAAATAACTAAGATGTATTGTAAATATGTGAAATAGATTATTTAGGTCTAAGAGGACAAAACAGATCATTCAAAGGGAGGTTTTGTCATTATAATTCTAAAGAAGTGTTTGTCTATTTCATTTCTGCAAAAAATCCAGTTAGAATTGTGGTTTCTATCTCCTCCTCTCCATCTATCCCCAGAAGCCGAGTTTCTTACAATATTGGAAATGGAGAGAAGAGTACTGAACAGGCAACATTGTCCTCATTTGCAGCACAGCAGGTGAAATTGTGAGCAAATGGCTGACAAGAACAAATGGCAAGTTTTGGGAGAAAGATTTAAGAACCCTGTTCTTCATATGATAGATCCAGCATGGTTACATCTATATCGTATTTAAAAAAAAAAAAAGAACAGAAAGGCTAACCACACATCTAGCTTGACCATAATAGATTAACTTCCCTCTCAGGGGAAACAAATGTGAATAGAAAACATGGCTTTCTATTCTCCATATAGTTACAAAGCAAATATTGCTGAGCCCTCAGCAGGGAAATATAAAACCTTACTTTCCTACCTATAGTCTAGCTATAATTAAACTAGGACCTACAGAACAATCCCACAAGAGAAAACACATGGCTGGGAAATGCTTCATAATATTTTATGGACACATCTGGACCCATAGACAAGATGAAGAGAGTCTGTCAAGTGCACCCCTAGCATTCAGCAGTGATAAATGCAACTCCTCCAAAGGCTCTCTGTCTTCTTTCTGAAAGGGAGCATAAAAATATGCTTTCTCTTCATTCTGTCTAAAATTTGTTTCCATTAATGTACACAAAAACATATGCTTTATGTTAGAATAAGGACGCTTCCAAATGAGACATTTATTACCTAAAATTTTTCTGAGGGTAACATTTGTAGTCAAACTGATCAATTCACTATTAAATATAAATTGGGAGAGATTATTTTTTATGTTCAGAAAAAAAAAGTGGCCTCTGCCCTGTTTTATCCTTTTCCATTCCATTCTCTTACTGATACCTTTCAGAAATTGGTAACAGCCCCCATTATCTTTGGTTTTAAAAATTAAAAATTTTTAAAATTAAATTTAGCACGAACTAAACTTACAGAAAATTAAAAGGACAAAAAGGTGCAAAGAAAAAGAAAAAAGAGAAAAGTAAGAATACAGAAAGAGAAAAGAAAATTATTTATGACCATCACAGGTATACATGAATTTAGTGACTCTTCACCTCCTCTAAGGTTAGCAACATTTATCTCTTCATCCCATGTCCCATCTTTTATCTACAAACAAATCTATAAAACTTTTTTTTCAATTCTGATGCCAGTAAAAAGTCCATAAAAGGTTGCCAGAAGTAACAATGTATCTTCTTTTAACCTTCAACAAATAAACCAACTTTATATTCATTCCTTTTAATTCTAACAGTTTAAATCTTTAGTTCATTCAATATTGTTGTCAGACTTGTTTTTTCTTCATTTCTTCTTTGTCACATTACACAAATGTGACAAATTTTATAAAACAAGCTTATAAACCCAATAGGAATATATATATATTTGTCATTTGTATGCCCCCTTTGAATTTTAAAACTTCAGCCAGCTTCGTTCATAGATCCAGAGAAACATCCTTTTCTAAGATATTCATTTGTAAATCCACTTTCAATACCATCTCTATCTTGTCAGATATACTTTTTTTCTACATCTGGCTTAACAACATTTCTTCATAACATCTTTTGGACTTAATCTATTCATAGAAGCAGATCTCATAACTGACATTGTTGATATTGTGGCTGCTGTTTTCTTATTCTATAACTCAAAAATCTTAGTATCTTTATTGTCATGACATTTTATGTCATTTTACATGTCTGTATATCTTTCCTCTACCTAAAATCATTAATCCTCTTTAGTGTTCAGTTTTTGAAATCATGAAACTGCTTCTTTATATTATGTCTTATTAAACCCTAAACAGGATCTACAGTATTTCCCACAAGAAGCTGTTTGCTCTTTAAAATTAATTCCAAAATCTTTTTGTAAAAGTTTCAATATTCTAATTATATCAGGACCCCTTAGCCTTATAACTTTCTAAGACCAAAATGTTATTTAGTCTTTTTTATTTTGCTGTTTATTTCAGATTCTTTACATTTTTAAGCTCACAGTTAATATTTTTCTTTTATTCAGGATTGAAGGCAAATTTTCCCAGTGTTTTCAAACTTGTCCATCTGAAGTTCTTCAAGTTCTTCAATAGCTTAGAATACAATTATGTATTGTAGAGGTCTGTAAAGGGCGTGCATAAGAGCACCAGCGTGCCTACCGTCCCTGTCCTAATGTTTCCTTTAATTGTATTCATTTTATATATTCAATTCATGCTTATACTTATATATATTCTCTAATACATATTCAACAAATAAATAAATTTCTGTAAGTGATTAGAAACTCAGGTTTGCAAACATAGTGTCCTTTAAAATAGGGATCCCCAACCCAAGGGCCATGGCCCACTAACACTCTGCGAGCCATTTGGAACCGGGCTATGCAAGTGGAGGATGACTGTGTGTGCAGCTCCATTTGCACAAGCAGTGGGTGCCTGCCACTTGCACAAATGGAGTTACGCATGCTCATGTGCGTGCAAATGGAGATTCAATTTTTAATTAAGAAAAAATCCATTAAAATCTACAAGGACAGATATTACCTATAGAAACCACAGAGTAATTTATCAGGCATTTGAACCTTATCTCAAAGGGCAAAACATTTTCATTAATTAAAAAAGCAAAAACAAAAAAACAACTAGCTTGCTTTAATTCCCTTTTTCTCTGCCCAGCCAAATCTCCTTTTTGTATCACCTTGCTTGATAAATAGATTTTGAAAACTTATTTATGAGTTTTCTAATTATTAGGTTGGTCTGAATGCAGCTACTACCCGCTCAGAGATTTTGCATATATTTTTCATATGACGCACTGTGGCAAGAAAGATAGTACATATAGTACATAATAGTACATAATATAATAGTACATATAGTGTAACACTGGTGAGCAAAATTAGTTTGTTGCTAGATCTGTTTACCTCAATTATATTTTCTTTGAAAAATACTGCTGATTTTAAAATGAAGGGGTAAAGCAGATTTCTGTAACTTTTCTTCTGATTGTGGATTCTAGAATGATTTTGCATATATACACATGTGCACATATAAACACAAACAATTATGATTCGTTGGTGTGTGACATTAACTTAGCACAAATGGCAGCTGCCTTCCCCTATGTTTGCAGCAAAACACTAAATGACAACATTTTATACTATCTCTGGTTGTCTCAGTTACAACCAAATGGGAAGAACGGGGCTGTTGAATTTGGGAGGTCTTGTTAAGTTCTACCACCTACAGAGCAAATCATGACTTCCCAAAGGACTTTCATCGTTCCCAATGCAGTAAATCCCTACTGTTGCTAAGCAACCATTTGCATCTTCCGTATCTTCCTCTGAAAGTTCCAGGGCTCCAACTGCATCAGCTTCTGGCAGCTTTTCAAATCTGTTTGCTTGACTCCCAAGCTCAGATAAAGAGGTGAAAGTGGTCAGGACGTGCCTGGCACGTGGACGGCCATCATGACCACCATGGATGAAGAGGATCTAAGCGAGTATTTCCGCATGCAATATGGACAGAAATTGTTGAAACTGTTGATGTAAGTTAACTGTTCTTCCTTCCATTGTTTCTGTTCAACTCTCTGAACTGTTGTCTGTTCCACCAAAACGTTTCTCTGCTTTCCCCTTTCTGAGCCCTGTTCTTACTCTCTCATTTATGGAATCTTTTCCCTTCTGAATCCTTCCTCGCAAAACCAAACGAACATACATTTAATAGAAGACATCTATTAGATCAGATCAAGGTTTCATCTAGCTTAAAATTCAGTATCATACAATAGGATATCAGGTTGCTTTTGTGAAACCAGAGGGAGGGATAATTCATTTATTCCTCAATGCTGTAGCCTTAATTTGATTCCCTCTACCATGTTACTATTAATATGTTTTTTTAAAAAAATTGTGTGAGATGCTTTTTATAAAAGACTTTGTAGAACAATTTTTAAAGAATTTAATATGTAATAATCAATTGGATCATCTATAAGCAAAACTAACTGTCATAGGAAGGTTACAGATATGGCATCCTTGTGACTGGAGATACAACACAGGTAGTCCTTGACTTACAACAACAATTGAGTCCAAAATTTCTGTTGCTAAGTGAGGCAGTTGTTAAGTAAGCTTTGCCCCATTTTATGATCTTTCTTACCATAGTTGTTAAGTAAATCATTGCAGTAGTTAAGTTAGTCACACAGTTATTAAGTGAATCTGACTTCCCCATCGACTTTGCCTGTCAAAAAGTCACAAAAGGGGGTCATGTGACCTGGGACTCTGCAAACGTCATAAATATGAGACAGTTGCCAAATCTCTAAACTTTGTTCATGTGACCATGGAGATGCTGCAACCATCGTAAGTGTGAAAAACGGTCATAAGTCACTTTCCAGTGTTGTTATAACTTTGAACAGTCACTAAATGAATTGTTTTAAGTCAAGGACTACCTGTATATGCTCTAACCAGTATCCAAACCAGTGGTGGGTTCCTCCCGGTTTGGTCCGGTTCTTGTGAACTGGTAGTAAAAGCTGCGGGAGGCTCTGCCCACCTGCCCAGACATCATCATGGACGATCTGTGTATGTGCAGAAGTGCGCACGTGTGCTCCCGTTGCAAACTGGTAGTAAAAGTAAGTAGAGCCCACCCCTGATCCAAACAATATATGTGTGGGTGTTTGATTACTTCTCTGGTGTAATAATATTTAATTCTGTCATTTTGCTTCTGTTTTTTTTTTTTTTTTAATCTCTTAGTGAAGAGGATTTTGGAATCTTCTCAAAGTTTCCTTTGATTGGAATATGTAAGCCCTAATGAGTAACTGTGAAAGTAAATAAATAAATATAATACATACAGTACATATGTACATAGATTCATACATTCTTAAAAAAACACATCAAGATTTCCCTGGATAAAACACCGGCTGAACCTTCCATAAGCAACTTTTCCAACAGGGTGCTAAAGATTCAAGTTTTAATTTGTTACTGATAAAATGGGTAGATCTTTAGTTTTAACTTCTAGGCAAGATTTTACATTTTTAGGGGAAGACTTTTTTTTTTAACTTCCTAAACCTTGCTAGGCAGTCAGGATCATGCTGTGGTGGACTTTTTCACACCCTTTCAAGTCTACTTCTGGAGTTTGTCTAGTTAGGGGCAAAAGAAATCTTATTTGTAAAGAACCACCTTTTCAAAAATATTCTCTCTTTGAAACTAAAATCCAACTGTTTTTCACCCACAGATGAATTGGATCGTGCTGTTGACTATTCAGCAACAGTTATATCACTAAGCGCTATACCTTAGATACTAGTACTAATCTCCATCAAAGTGTAATTTAAAGGCCATATTTGTTGCTATGGACTCAGCTACCTATTGACTTGCCTTTCCTCCTAGGTTCCTTTGCCTTCTACATCCTTTGTTGCTTTTATCTTTTTTTAGTCCATGATTATCTTTAATTCTTCAGTTCCTTCTCCCAAAGTCCATTGATTAACTGGGCATGTTATTTCCACTTAGATCACATTGCCTGGAGCTGTAGACACTTTTCTGAATGAAAGTTAATTTAGGGACAAATACAATCAGTTATTCTGTTAGAACTCTGCCCTTGCCATGTAAAGATGTTTGAACAACTTGCACAGGTACTATGGCATGATATGCCTTTGCTATTCATTGGAAATATTTGTTCTCTTTGATTAGGAAATTCCCAGTGTCAGAGGAGCAGTCTCCATCTCCTTCCATTCGACTCCTGGAGAAGAAGAAAGAGGCCAAATTGGTGCATCAGGCCATGGAAGCTCAAAAGGAGGTCTCTCACTGTCTCTCTCTCTCCCTCTCTCCCTCCCTCCTTCTATCTCTCCTCCTTCCTTCCTTCCCTCCCTCTCTCTCTTAATTTATTTAAATTAGAAAGATAAAAACAAAGAAAGAAAGAAAAGAAAGAAAGAGATAGAGAGAAAAAGAAAGAAAAGAAAGAAAGAAAGAAAGAGAGGAAGGAGGGAGGGAGGGAGGAAGGAGGAAGGAAGAAGGAAGAAGGAAGGAAGGAAGGAAGGAAGGAAGGAAGGAAGGAAGGAAGGAAGGAAGGAAGGAAGGGAGAACAACACATCTATCATATTTCTTTACCCTTTGAAAACACAGAATGAATACTTCCATGCCAAACCTCCCCTCTTTAGCAGGGAGTTGGACTAGAAAGGACCTCCAAGGTCTTTTCCAACTCTGTTATTCTGTTATATTATTTTCATTCATCCGTTGCCACCATAATAAAGTTTGATCCCATCTAGGATCCAGTTTGTATCCTGGTGGAAGTTAACTGTGTTCATGCTACCCACAGAAGAAAAGGACTGTCATAATTAAATGACTTATTGTATACCCTTTAGGCATTTAAAACAAGAATGGAATCCCTAAACAACAGGTGGGAAGAGCTTGGTACAAAAGAAGTCCAGCTGAAAGCATATATTAAGAAATTTGAGCAATTCATACAGGTACAGATTCCTTATAGATTTCCAACACCTTATTTTAAGAGTAATGGCTCCATCCTAACAGGGAGTCCTCGACTTATGACCATTTGTTTAACAACAGTCCAGAGTTATAATGACACTGAAGTGACTTATGACCTACAGTTATAAGTGACACACCACCCCTGCAGTCATTTGATTGCAATTTGAGTGCTTGGCAACCAGCTTGCATTTACGATGGTTGCAGCATCCTGTGGTCATGTGATTGAGATTTGTGAATTTCTCAGACAATTTCCTACAAAGCAAAGTCAATAAGAGCAGCCAGATTTGATTAAGAACCATGTAATTTATTTAATGATGTGTGGTTTGCTTAGTGACTGCAGTATTTGCTTAACAACTATGGTAAAGGTGGTTGTAAAATCGGATCTGGTCATCTGATAATTTGCTTAACCAACTGCATTGCCTCGTGGTCGAAATTCTGGTCCAATTGTGGCTGCCAGTCAAGAGCTACTTGTTTGTTCTAGTTAGGAATTAGTAATTCTCTTTGTGGTTCTCTTTAAACCATGCATATTATATACTAATTGTTTCTTTTCCCATCAGGTATAGTAATAAAGGTTGCAAAGTAGGGTCAAACTGGAAAAGAAACAAAATAGGCAAGATTTATATGTAATAAAATCCATAGCTGTTCAAAATTATTTCCTCTTTCAACAATGGCATAAATATGTTTCCACAATAGGAAAAGAAATGGCATCGAATAGTTTATTTATTCGTCCATTTATTTAACACCTTTATGAGGCCATCATCCCATTCTGGGCAGCTAGAAACAACATACACAAATAAAATTACAATGCATATCAAAACCAGAAAAAAAATATCCAAACCAGCATATAGAACTTTATAAGAGTTTATCATCCAACCTTGCCCAAAGGGTATTACATTTTTTTTTAAATATGGCCAGGTGAGGGACCGTATTGATCCCTGGTGAGATGCTGTTCCAGAAAGTTTTCAGTCTGTTGCCAATGGACCAGGCAGAATGGTGCTTTTTGCAGGTCCTCATTGGTTCTCTGATCATGGCCCAACTTAGCAAAAAGAGTCATTGAACAATGCCACATCCAGGGCCGGATTTAGATGAAAAGAGGCCCTAGGCTATTCCACTTATGAGGCCCTTTCACCTATAGTGAAAGTGTAATTTTAATTTTGCTAACAATTTGAATGTAGGCCCCTCTTGATCTTGAGGCCCTAGGCTGAAGCCTAGTTAGCCTATAGGAAAATCCGGCCCTGGCCACATCTCTTTCTTATGACAAAGGCAAGTTTTCTGGACCTGGGTTATAGCCTAGGCAGCTCAGATCTTCATTCTTTAGTCATAAATAAAAAACAATAACAATGAGCAAGATAAGTAGAACCACAATAATATTATATGAGGAAAATAAAAAATAAAGAGAAACTCCAGAAGAGTACTCTGAAATCTTTGGGGTTTTAGTAATTTTAGAAAAATCAACAAAGAAGGGGCCACCTTAATTTAGAAAGGACCTGGTTTAAGTCTCATACTGGGCCACACTAGGGCCAGCCAAAGATTTGACTGACTAATAGACTTATAATTTATATAGCTACCCATCTCACTCTGGGTGGCATATGCAATTTAAAACTAGATGATCAGAATAATTTATGCATTAAAAACAATTTTAAAATGATAAGAACAAAAAGACAGGAAGAATGCACACTAAATTTATACTAGCCATTTAATGGGCTCTAGGCTTCCATGGGATCCTCAAGCTAATGGACTGGTGTGGTGCCATATCTCAGTCAGAAAAATATATTGCTTTGTATACAAAAGACTGCAAGTTCAATTTCATCTCCAATAGCAATAGCAGTAGCACTTAGGCTTATATACCGCTTCATAGTGCTTTTACAGCCCTCTCTAAGTGGTTTACAGAGTCAGCATATTTGCCCCCAGCAATCTGGGTCCTCATTTTACCCACCTCGGAAGGATGGAAGGCTGAGTCAACCTTGAGCCACTGAGAATCGAACTGCTGGCAGTTGGCAGAATTAGCCTGCAGTACTTCATTCTAACCATTGCACCACCACATCTCTCCAATAAAAGAATAAAATAAAATTTTAAAAAGATATATATATATATATATACATACAGTATATTGAGGTCCTAGAGGTTCATTATTAGGCCATCATCCTGACCTGATTTAAGGCAATTTCTTCCAAAATACTGTCATTCTCATATATTCCATGAAGACCATAACATTTCAATTACCTTTTCCCTACCCCCCACCTTTTTTTTTTTTTTTTTTTTGCTTCTTGCCTTTGTTATTTGTCTTTGGATCATCGGGGTGTGGGAGATGTATTCAATATGGGGATTATTAGGAGAATGACCAGAAACGGATCAGAGCTCTGAAGAAAGCCAACAAGGAACGAGAACTGAAGAAACAGCGAGTGAAGGAGCTCGCCAAGGTCAAGTTAGAGATCGCAGCTCTGAAACAGCAGCACCAAAAGCTCTACAACAAGCTACAGCAATACTCAATCTTCAACAAGTATTTGGAGAAGGTGGTGCAAGTCTCTGAGGTATGGTATGTATGAGAAAAGAATTGCTAAGGAAAGTCTTAGGGGAAGTTTCTCTGACCTAAGATTCTCCCAGTATACTTAAACCCACCCACCCATAATTACCCCATATGGCAAAGATTCAATCTTCAACAGATGTAAAAAGGATTAGATTGGGAATAATTGTCTTAACTCAGTGACAGATTTGTCCTTTCTTCTGTAATGTTTTGGTCAACCAAGTATAGGTCAGTACAGAACTTTTAGTAGCATTTGACTCTCCCCACAGAAATTCATAGTTCACTTAACACATAGTCCATTTAGCACTCATGTAATATATCATTAGCCAATGATATACTGTATTATTGAACAGCAAAGTCTGAATTACAGAATACATCATGGAAAAGTATTCCACCTCAGGATATATATAAAGTTACGCAACCAGGGTGAAGGAGTGATAGACAAGTTCATCTCTGGGTGTGTATTTTCTCTGAACTTAATCAACCTTACACTCTGGAAAAGATTCCGTAGTTGTCATCATGGTGTCTAAGTTATTATTATTTAGTTGTTATCGACCCTTGATTGTCCCAGTCTAAAAAGGATTGCCACCTCAGGATAGTTGTAACCTAAGGCATCAAACCTCTGCAGTTTGAAGAAATCCGGGAAGTCATTGGACGCTATAAAACTCTAGTTGGGATGCACCGGGATCTCCTGCAGTCAGCCCAGGAGGGGCTGGAGTTGATTGAACAAGCCAAGGTGCGCCTGGCCCGCTACAAAGAGGAAAAAGATGATGAGATTCTGCAACACAACAATGAGCTGGCCCGCCTGCAGCTGCGCTTTGACCATGCCCGAAGTGACGTCATTGCCTGGGTAAGCAGATTGGAGGGGGGTGCAGGGTGAGGAGACAGGTAGTCCTCGACTTACAACAGTTTGTTTAGGGATCATTCAACATCACTGAATAAAGGGACTCATGACCGTTTTTCACACTTACAGCTGTTGCAGCATTCCAATGGTCACATGATCAAAATTCAGATGCTGGGCCACTGGTTCATATTTATGATCTTTGGAGTGTCTTGGGATCATGTGATCGCCTTTTACAACCTTCCGACCTGCCAAGTCAATGGGGGAGCCAGATTCACTTCACAACTGTGCTACTAGCTTAAACAACTGCAGAAATTCCCTTAACAACTATGGCAAGGAAGGTCATAAAATTCGGGCAAAATGTACTTAAGAAATGTTTCACTTAGAGGCATAAATTTTGGGCTCAATTGTCGTTGCACGTTGAAGACTACCTGTACCTTTTTCTTTCTCAGGGAAACCTGTGAGCAAACCATAGTTTTGGAAGTCAAGAACAATCTGTTGCACTCAACACTGGTTTATTAGGAGGAATAGAAGGCAGAATTCCAAGCTCAGAGAGCGGGTCAACCACAATTCACTTAGGGTTCCACCAGAGCCACCAAGGGCCATCCGTGATGATGCTTTCCTTTGAACAATAGGCTTAGAGAGTCTCTCTAGACTGGTTGTTTTGCTTGCTATGCCATGTCCCTCATGGTTGTTTGAGGGCCATTTTATAATGTAAGCAGGAATTAGTGGAGTTCATCAAAATCCTGTCAACATGTTCTTTTCTGCCACTGTCTCTTCCATAGGAGTCCCGCTGGGCTCATATCCAGAATACTGCTGCAAAGAAAACCCTGATGCTGGGCACCATCAAAATGGCTACACTGAATCTTTACCAAAGTGTAAACAAGCAGATGAAGGAAACTTTAATGGTGCCTCTGGAGGACACTCACAGGCAGCTGGATATGGTATGCATGAATGACTTTTATTTCTTCTTCTACCACACTATTCAAATGAGGGGCAGGAAGCATGTTTTGCCTGTGGTTCAGAAAAACTCTATTTGGGCCTGGAATCCCTTTGGACTTAGGAGTAGACTTAGCACATATCCTGGTCTGTACAGTACTTTGTCAGTTTTTATTCTGGTTTGGTTATCCCAACTACCTCCCAAATACCAGAAAGTACTCAGAAAGTAGAACTGTACATAAGGTGGCAGAAAGGCGTTCTGGTAAAGCATCAGATCCTGATAACATCTCTGTAAAAGCTTCAGGGTCTGACTAGTGCAGCACCAAAACTTAATTGATTCAAGCAGAGAGCAACCAGTCAAAGAGAAATGGCCACTGAAGTCCTGTGGTCTGTTGGAAAGCATTGGTAATGAAAAAGTAACTTTATGACCAATTCTTGCATTTACGAACTTCACAGGCCTGTAAAACGAAAAGTGAAGTATGATGATTGTACACAGTCACCATCACAGTTTCACTTAGTGACTGTCTTTGCTTAATAACCAAATTGCCAAACCCAATTGTGATCATTAAATGATAACTATTTGCATTTGGAGAGAGATGCTTCCTGCTTCTCTACCCCCAAGTGATAGCCACCATTCCAACAGTCTTAAGTTCTAAAGCAGCAGTAAATTCTATCTTGTGCTCTTAGGGAGTCACCCCTTATTGTACAAATCTGACCTTCCTCTTCCTTGCTCTCAGATCCAGCAGTTTATCCAAGATCTGTCAGACATCTGGGCAGAAGTGAAGAAGAAAGATCAAAATCGATCACAAACAGGGCTTCCCAAGGACATGTAGAGAAAAGCTGTCCAAAGCTTTACACAGCTTATTTCCCTGCTCATTCTATATTTGCTAAATTTTGGGCGGGGTTATGTTTTATTTATTATATAATTTATAATTATCAAATCTACTTTACTTTCTTTCATACAAAACAAAGTTACATGATATCAAGAGTATATTTTGCAAATAAAACTTTCTCAACTGTGTTTCACTGCTCCATATTTCTTTTAACTTCCTAACACAAAACTAGCACAAGCACTCTGAAGAACAGTCCTTTGAAAGAAGGATAGATAATGATCAGAATGGGCAAGGGAAAGATCATAATTATAATTATGGATCATAATTAACAGATTTTCAGGACTTCAAACATTTTGCAGTTTGTCAACTTTTTGATAAACAGAGTAAAACAAATCTATTGTCTTATATTGTCTACACTGTAGGATAAATAAAATAATGAATAGAAATCTCCTCCAAACAAAATTAGTAATGAATGAACTTCCAGTTGAAGCCAAATAGTAAGAATCTTTCAATTCTAAAAAAAAAGGGGGGGAGGAATCAGTGGAGGTTGCAGTTGGGGATGGAAAGGCCATTTACTGCAAATAACAAACTAAGAGAGTGACCTGGATAATTTTCCTATAATGGATTTACAAAGGTAGATTGTTAAAACTTTGAAGAATTTTGTGGGAAGGGAGGAAAAAAAATGAAAAATCAAGTTCTATTATTTGAAGATACTAAAGATCAAGACTGTTAAAAATAAAAGGAAAGAATATGAAGTTAGTTTATTTGATCAAGGTTAAAATAGATGTGTTGTTGTCTGTGTGTGATCCTTTATGGACTTTTGCTGATCAGGACTGAAACAACAAGGTTTCATTATGGTGTATTATGGGAAAGAGCTTGGAAGACAGGGCAAAGAGATGCTGCCTAGGGAATGGTCAAATAAGATCACAAACAGGGTGAAAGGGGCATAATACACATCTAGCTAATGGATGGAGCAAGACAAGGACCCTCCCAGCTTCTGTAAAAGAAACAGTGAGGAATAGAATAGAATAGAATAGAATAGAATAGAATAGAATAGAATAGAATAGAATAGAATAGAATAGAATAGAATAGAATAGAATAGAATAGAATAGAATAGAATAAAATAAAATAACAGAGTTGGAAGGGACCTTGGAGGTCTTCTAGTCCAACCCCCTGCCCAGGCAGGAAACCCTACACCACTTCAGACAAATGGTTATCCAACGTCTTCTTAAAAATTACAAGTGTTGGAGCATTCACAACTTCTGCAGGCAAGTTGTTCCACTTATTAATTGTTCTAACTGTCAGGAAATTTCTCCTTAGTTCTAAATTGCTTCTCTCCTTGATTAGTTTCCACCCATTGCTTCTTGTTCTACCCTCAGGTATTTTGAAGAATAGTTTGACTCCCTCTTCTTTGTGGCAACCCCTGAGATATTGAAACACTGCTATCATGTCTCCCCTAGTCCTTCTCTTCATTGAACTAGACATACCCAGTTCCTGCAACTGTTCTTCATAAATTTTAGCCTCCAGTCCCCTAATCATCTTTGTTGCTCTTCTCTGCATTCTTTCTAGAGTCTCAACATCTTTTTTAAATCGTGGTGACCAAAACTGAATGCAATATTCCAAGTGTGACATTACCAAGGCATTATAAAGTGGTATTAACACTTCACGTGATCTTGATTCTATCCCTCTGTTTATGCAGCCCAAAACTGTGTTGGCTTTTTTGGCAGCTGCTTCACACTGCTGGCTCATATCTAAATGGTTGTCCACTAGGACTCCAAGATCCCTCTCACAGTTACTACTATTGAGCAAGGTACCACATATACGGTACCTGTGCATTTTGTTTTTCTTGCCTAAATGTAGAACCTTGCTTTTTTCACTACTGAATTTCATTTTGTTAGATAGCGCCCAATGTTCAAGTCTGTCAAGATCCTTCTGTATCTTAAGCCTATCTTCTGGAGTGTTGACTATTCCTGCCAGCTTGGTGTCATCTGCAAATTTGATGAGTTCCCCATCTATCCCCTCGTATGTAGTTCCGGACTTGCAAGATTCTGTTAATGTAATCTTACAATAAAATAGAGTTAACTCGTATTTCCTGTATAATCTATCTGGGAAGGCTGGCAGGTTTTAAGGAATTGTTTATGGATAAAAGGTGGGATATGGGAAGAAGACATCATCTATTGTATTAGAAGATAAGTTATTAATAGATAAGATAAGTTAAATAAGTTATCTTAAGTTATTAAGATTGTTTATACATGATGAAGGGGGAGTCATTTCTTAATATGTTTCTTTTCTTTTTCTTTACTGTATTATTAGGTTTATTATCTATTTTCTTCTTCTTTTCTGCCCTTTCAATTTTGTCTTTTTATTCTTTTCTTTTAGTTTGTATTAGTTTTTTAAAATAAAATTACTACAGGTAGTCCTTGACTTACAACAGTTCATTCAGTGACCATTCAAAGTTACACCGGCACTGAAAAAAGTGTGGCGCAATGGCACTGAAAGGCACTGTGGGGAAAAAAAAAACACTTTGCATTTGGATTCAAAGAGAAAATTTACAATTTTAATTGTTAGAAAAAAAATTAACAATAATAATGTATGATCATTAGGTTCATAAAAGCAGGCTAATAGGAGGGGGTTTTTTTGGGGGGGGGAATCTGAATTGCTGAGTAGAAAGGGCCAGGCCATTCCTTTGCCATGTATAAAAAAAATACATGCAGGAGTATTGGTGTCTGTGAATGTGTATATATAGATCTGGCTGAAATGGCTGTGATGCATGCCAAAACTTAGAAAATTAGTACAAAAGAATGAGTCTTTCTGGCTGAAAATGTTTTCTGGTCTGGGAACGACAGGCCAGCTGGACAAGGGGGCTTGGAGGAAAGTGAAGCAAAAGGAATGTCCCATTTTAAGTGGGAGGAGAATACAACTAGATATTGGTGTGGTTCCACCTTTGGGCTAGTAGCACAGCAGGGAATGGCTGGCCTCTGGAGCATTTCACAGTGCGGGAGGTCTTGCTGAAGTCCAGAAGAAGCTGTCTCAAGGCAGCTGCAGCGGGCAAGCAATGTTTGCAGAGCCGAAGACAGCAACGCACCGAGCAATTTCTCGCCGGCTGAGTCACAATTCTCTTCTATGCGTAGCACTTTGAACTGAGCAAAGACAGCTAAGGTGATGAGAACAAGAGAGGCACAGAAGCTAGGAGCTCACTTATCCCATACACTTATTAGAATGCAGCAAAGAGCAGAGTCTAGGAAAGCAGCATGCACTGAATGTATTCTGCTGCCGTCATTGCTCAGCTCTGCAGTGCAATCAGGTGGCACCGATGACGCAGATTCAATCAGGATGTGTGGAACAGGAAAGTATCTCATCTCTGGAGGCCCTGGTGACTCATGCCAGCTTGCCTCATTCATTTGGAGGCTTAGGGACCACCGCATACCTTCAGGAAGTGAAATACATCAGCAAACAGATGATAACGCAGCCAAAGGACATCTTTTAAGAAGGATGTGAATACTTTCCATTCATCTGGATCCCATGGCAAGGTGGGCCACGTTCAGCAAATACCTCCAGGCACTTAGGAGGTAAGATAGAAACACCACCAGGTGTTTTATTTTTATTTATTTAACAAATTTAGAGACCGCCCATCTCACCCACCGAGTGAGTCTGGACGGTGTACAATTCAAAACATAAAAACCGTATAAATCTCATATTTCAATAGGAGGTAGTTAGAACAGAAACAGAATAATTAAAGTTATAAAGGCAGGGGGAGAGCCTTCAAGGTACAAAGTCAACCACAAGGGTGTGTGCTTCTCTGCAAGACCCAAGCAAGATGGCAGAGCTAGGTCTTCAAACTCTCCCAAAAGGTCGGGAGGGTGGGGCCCTACTTCACCTCTGTGGGTGTGGGTGTGGGAGGAATATTCTAAAAAGCGGGAGTGACAGCAGAGAAAGGTCTCTTTAACTGACTTCTTGAAAGATGGTACTTTAACATACATTGGCTGCCTGACCAGTTGGGAAGGGCCGATGTAATGGGGAAAACACAAGTCCATACCTAACCTCATGCCTTGCAGGGTTTTAAAGATCATCACCAACACCTTGAATTGCATCTGGAAGCAAACCGGCACCCAGTGCAGCTCGTGCAGCAGAGGTGTTACAAATTCCATCCATGGGATTCCCAAAATTGCTCACATGGCTGCATTCTGTACCAGCTGAAGCTTTTGGGTTCTTTTCAAGGGTAGCCTCATGTAAGCCCATTGTGATAGTCCAGATGGGAGATTACCAGGGTCCAAGCAGGGGTGGATTCTAAACTTTTTTAATACCAGTTCTGTGGGCGTGGCTTATTTTGTGGGTGTGGCTTGATGGTCATGTGACAGTGGGTGTGGCTTGATGGTCCTGTGATGGGGTAGGCGTGGCCAACTCAATGTCACTCACGTCAAGGGGTGCCTCACCTGGCCCCTCCCCTCCCAGCCATTCCTTGTCACACCCAGCCTCAACGTATCTATAGTTCTGTAAAAATGTTGTTCACCTTTTTTCAACTTTATTATCTACATACTATAGATGCACTTTCATGGACCACTGAAAGGAGGAAATGGCTCACATGCTTTGCCCAAGAGTGTGATAGGCAACAGGCTTTTAAGGGGCTGCCAGAAAGAAGGAGGGGGGGCAATGTATTTTTCAAAGCACCAGAAGGCAAAACAAGAAGCAATGGATGGAAACTGAACAAAGAGAGAAACAACCTAAAAGTAAGGAGAAACTTCCTGACAGTGTGAACCAATATAGGTGCAGAAATATTTCAGTCACAATTTCACATATAAAATAGCCATTCGTGTAATACAACCTGCATATTGTTCAAAACAGTCATTAGTATTATGGCTGATGTTTGACAGCAAGCCTAAAAGTCAAAGATTATAAGAGTGCTTCTTTCTCTGTATGTATACAAAACATCACATACCAGGAATAGCATATTAAGATGGACTTATGCAGTGGTGGGTTTCAAAATGTTTTACTACTGGTTCTGTGGGCATGGCTTAGTAGGTGTGGCGTGGCAGGCATGACAGGGGAAGGATACTGCAAAATCCCCATTCCCTCCCCACTCCAGGGGAAGGTTACTTCAAAATCCCCATTCCCTCCCCACTCCACTAACCTGCTCTGGGAAGGCATCACCCCCCCCTCTTCATTTCCCCAAATAAAATATTATTCATAAGAAAAGGCTCCCAGAAAAACAAGGAAAAATCAAGCTGCTAACAAGGAACCTGCCTGATACTCATTCCACAACCCTGCCAGCTGCATAAAGGAAACTTTGTAAGAAGAAAACAGCTACCGGTGCTTAGAGATAATAGAAAGTGGAAGCCGGAAGTTCAGCTCCATTTACAAGCAGGCAGAAAACTCATTCAAGACAGGATATTTCACAATGGAAATCACCCAAGCCTTTTTAGAAACAAAGCCCATGTTTCACAAACCCCAAAACTTCAAAAACTTAGAACCATATAAGAGTCCCTCCTCTTATCCAGTTTGTTGTTCAGCTGACCCAGAAACGAACTGCTGAATGTCACTTCACTTCTGCAAGCAAAAACCTCCTTCCAGCAGCTGCTTCTTGGCTTGTCAATTTAAAGCGACGGAGTCTTTCCCCCCCCCACCCCTTCTTCTTTGCCAAGTGATCTCCTGGCTGAGAAGTGAGTCCTGCTTTTTTCCTTCTAGCCAATCAGTTGGGAGGCTTTTTGGCTTCTCAATTTAAAGCGACTTGGTGTCTGGTTTTTTTTCTCTTCTTTGTCAAGTGAGCCCTGATTTTTTCTTTCTAACCGATCAGCTGGGATTCGGGAGGCAGCAAATAGATTGGGGGCGAGGCCAGTCAGAGATGGTATTTACCGGTTCTCCTAACTACTCAAAATTTCCACCACTGGTTTGCAAGAACCAGGGAGAACCGGTAGCAACCCACCACTGGGTCCGAGTGACCAAGAGAAGGGCTTCACTATTCAGGAAGAGGTGTACCTGGTGTACAATACAGTTCAACAAAGGCCCTCCTAGTCATGAGGATCCCCAAATTATGCACCAAGGTTGTCTGGGATAGTACACCTCCATCCAGGACCAAAGGTGTTAAACTCTGGGTTATAGAGGAACCCCCACCCACCCACCCACAGCCAGCCACTCCAACTTACCAGGGTTCAGCTGAATTCTGTTGTTCCCCATCCAGATCTCCACAGTCTCCAGGTACTGCAAAGCAATCCCCACAGCATCACTTAATTCTCACGGACAAAGATATATAATCATCAGAGGTTTCATATAGCTGTCAAAAAGGAGTAGAGAGAGAGCACTGAGTTCTGTGGCATCCGTAAAGCAGAGGCCATGGGCTGGACCTTTTGGTAATACCAATCGGGACTGGTCTCAGAGGAAAGAAGTGAATCTGTAAAAAAATGTGTGCCCCCAACCTCAACTCCCTAAGTTGGCCCAAAGAATACCATGGTCAATGGTACTGAAAGCCACAGAAAGGTCAAGAAGAGCAAGAATGGATGCACCACCTGCATTCCAGAGATGACCAAAGATCATCTAAAAGTACAATCAAGGATACTCTGGAGTTGCAACACCACCACCTTCCCTAAAATGGGAAGGTAAAAGACTGGATAAAAATTATCTTGAACACTGGAGTCCAGCAATAGATTTTTAAGGAGAGGGTGCACCAGTGCCTCTTTAAAAGGAGCCAGGAACACTCCCTCCATCAAGGATAAATTCACCATCACTTGGACCCACCCACATGGTACTTCCTAGGTGGCCTTGACCAGCCAGGCAGGTCATGGATCTAGCTCATAGGTGGTGGTATTTGCCCTCCAGAGGACCCTGCCCACTTCCTCAGGTCCAACAGAAACAATTCTACCTGAATCTTAAGAAAGCATAGCCCTAAAATTAATTACTTTCTTGGACATACTTTACATTACTCACTTACTGGCATGGATCACAAATTAGACTAACCAACGCTATAGCATAGAATAGTTTGCAAATTATGGTATATAGTTTGGTGAGTTGTGCCAGCCCAGCCAACTGTGGGGTTTTTTCCCTATAAACCATAGTTTAGTATGTGAACCAAATAATTATATTTTCATATCATTTTGCTACCATAGTTCTCCCCCCTTCAAATTTAAGAATTGTATTTGGTTGAAAGTGGTCAGGATTCTTTTTTATAACTCTTATTTTGTGTCTGAATATGCAGGCACAAAAACCCCAAGAATCCTTTTCTTCCCAACAAATAATTTCTAATTCAATCTAAATGTGAAATGCAGATTATTTTGCAATTGATCTTGCTGTATCGGTCCTGCAGGAAGAGCTAAAGGCAAAGACTAAACAAAGGGCAACTTTGTGTTTCTCTTCCAAATATTAGATACATTTATATCTAAAGGAATCCAAAATCATTGACCACACAGAAGAAAAGTATGTTTAACACCATCAGAAATTTATAGTTCTCTCTATTATTCTGCTTTCATTCCTTTTCCTATCAAAGGTTTCATCAAGCTGATCCAAATAATTAATGAAGTTTAAATTGTCCCTTTTCTGAAATTGTGGGTTAGGCAACATGCAGAACACAGCAAGGCTTAAAGCTTGCTTAAGAAAAACAAAACCACTAAAAACCATTAAAAAAAAATAAAGGCAAAAAGCATGTTAATTTTCTGTAATATGTACTATTAAGAAAGTAGAATCCTGGTTGTTTAAGATTTATGTTATTTAAATTCCTTTAATGATGACTGCATGAACTAGGACTTCTCTCATCTACATCTAAATAAATGTTGCTATAATTTGCTTTATCTTGAAAATAAAAAGGCATTAGATGAGAATGTTTTGTTGGAAGCCAATCAGAGATGTAACTATTGGTTGAAATTACAAAGCCTGACCTCCATCATCTCAAATGCTGCTAATATCCTTAGCAGAAAAGCCCTTTCTGCTTTTCTGCTAAAGATATTAAATAAGAACATGCAATTAAATTTCTAATCAGTGTTGAGGAATAAGTAATGTCAGCATTATATCCTGGTAGGAGCTGCAATGTCATAACTTCAGCAGCTTTAAAAAGTAAATTATTCGAATTAGGTCGGCAGATATAAGAGTTGGTTTTCTCTCTGTAAACATTAAAGCTATTCTGTCCACAGCAGGAAAGCTAAGTTTAGGCTCCATTCATGAAGCTTATAGAAATTCATGCTGAGGCTTGAAATTCATTAACTGACAGCAGTAGTGAAACCTGCCAAGGACTTTATATCGGATGGGTGTCTCCCAGCCAGCATACAATGGAACGAATGAGAGAGAAATATCTTCGCAGACAATAATCAGACACATCCCATTGAATGTTGTGAACTCTCACTGCTGTTGTTAAAATTATTGAGTCCGTAGCAGTCTGTATGCTAATTCAAATAGTTATTTCTCAGGCTGTCCTAAGTATTTTTTGTTATTGAGCAATATCTGTAGACTGCGCCAATCCAAGTAGACTTCATATGATGGGCAATGAAACACACACATAACCTATGTGCAATAATGAAAAAAAATCCAACAAATTATACATTTAAAAAAACTAACAGTGGTGGATACTCACAACCAGCAAGAGCTAAAGCCACGCAGGTAGTCCTAAATTTACAACAGTTCATTTAGTTGGCCGTTCAAAGCAGGTTCTACTTACCTTTACTACCGGTTCACAACAGGGCCGCGCATGTGCGCTTGCTTTGCTTGCGCACGCGCTCTTCTGCGCAAGCGCAGAAGCATTTTGGTGACGTTGGGGTCAGTGGGTGGAGTAAACCGCCGGTTTTACTACTGGTTCTATAGAACCGGTGCGAACCAGGGGCAATCCACTACTGATTCAAAGTTACAACGCCACTGAAAAAAGTGACTGATGACCATTTTTCACACTTACAAGCTTTGCAGCATCCCCATGTTCATGTGATCAAAATTCAGATGCTTGGCAACTGGTTCATACTTATGAACGCTGCTGTGTTCCAAGGTCATGTGATCCCCTTTTTCGACCTTCTGACAAGCAAAGTCAATGGGGAAGCCAGGTTCACTTAACATCCATGTTACCAACTTATCAACTGCAGTGATTCACTTAACAATTGTGGCAAGAAAGTTTGTAAAATGGGGCAAAATTTACTTAACAAATGTGCATTTGTTAACAACAGAAATGTTGGGCTCAATTGAGGTCGTAAGTTGAGGACTACCTGTATTGGGAAAAATAATAATTTTCATAAGCTTGCAAAATGCAAAAAATAAAAAATAAAAATGGGGCTCACCATCCCTCTGGGAAAAGCCGTGTGGGGATGACCATCACATCCCACATCCTTCCTCTCAAGGGAGGGATTTTCTACAGCAGTGTTCCCAGTGTTTCTTGGGAGCTTTAAAATGCATGGACCTTAAAGCTCAGAATTTCCCAGCCAGCCATGATGGTTGGAGAATTCCAGGAGTTCAAATCCACATTTCTTAAATTCCAACATTGCCAAGGTTGAATAAAGCTGCACTAGATGATTGGACTTGGTAGCAGATTCAACTTTGACAAGATGTTGTCTGATGTATCCCAGAGTTGTCTTCTATTGGACTTTAAATTAAATAATCAACATCTCACTCTGAAATAATAATTCACCATGAAAACCTAGAAGCTGAGCAATTTAGGATTTGTGTTATTCTGCAGTGGCAATGCTACCTACCATCTGCTACCTACACATTTTGTATCCGAAGTTGCAGCTTCTGAGTCATCTCCAAAGGCAGCACTGTATAGTACAGGGACGTCAAACTCATGACGTCACGGTGTCATCATGTGATGTATCGGGACTATTTTCCCCTTTGCTAAACCGGGCGTTGGCATGGCCAGCAGATGACGCATCCGGCCCACAGGCCATGAGTTTGACAGCCCTGGTATAGTACATTATAGTAGTCCAGTCAGATGGTGGCCAGTGTGTAGGTTATCACTGCCAGGATATCCTACCCAAGATAGGACTGTAATTGGCCCACTAGCCAAAGCTGAGCGAGGGACCCTTGGCCGCAATTTCCACTTTCTGCTTAAGCAGGAGCCAAATGACTAGGAACATCCAGCACTCCCTCTGCTCTGGAGTTGTAGATAATGTCATAGTGATGCAAGCCAGGCCAGGGTTCTCACCCACTATCAGCTTCTGGATGACAAAGTTAGTCCTCAACTTACAGCCATTTGTTTAGTGAATGTTGAAAGTTACAATGGCATGAAAAAAAGAGACTTATGATCATTCCAAAGGTGCTTTTCAAAAGGCAATTGGACTTTGTTTTTTCTTTGAAAACATTTCACTTCTCATCCAAGAAGCTTCTTCAGTTCCCAACCAAGGCATGGATGAGTGAGAATCTCCATAGACATCGAGACTTATGACCGTTTTTCACACTTATGACCATTGCAGCATCTCTGTGGTCACGTGATCAAAATCCAGGTGCTTGGTAGCTGACTTATATTTATGACAGTTGCAGGGTCTCGGGGTCATGTGATCCTCTTTTGCAACCTTCTAACAAGCAAAGTCCATAGGGAAGACAGTTTCACTTAACACCCATCTTACTAACTTATCAACCACAGTAATTCAATTAACAATGGTGGCAAGAAAGGTTGTAAAATGGGGCAAAATTCACTTGTTTAGCAATGGAAATTTTAGGAGCGATTGTGGTCATAAGTGGAGGACTACCTGTACAGACTGCCTGGCATTTAGCAGCCAAAAGCCAGGCCTTATTTCTACTGTTCACACTCCCTAAGCATTTTAAGGCTGGAAATGTAATTAAAAATGACCATCAGATTTAACACTTAAATTGTACTGATGTCAGCAGAATGGCCCTAATGTTACTGGAATTTCCCAAAGCACATAGTATTTCTAGCCATTCATGTCCTCCTTCCTAGTGATATTCCCCAAATCATGAATAGGAGCAGTATATTAGCGCTTTTCCTTCAAGGTCCCTCCTTCAGATTAAATAACTTCCATAAAACTCT
Source organism: Pantherophis guttatus (assembly GCF_059756535.1). Taxonomy (NCBI): domain Eukaryota; kingdom Metazoa; phylum Chordata; class Lepidosauria; order Squamata; family Colubridae; genus Pantherophis; species Pantherophis guttatus. Next base: position 170,676,562 of record NC_142064.1, read on the forward strand.
TGTTCAAGAAGTCTAGCCGGTGTTTCTCCTCCAGTTTGAGATCAATAATTGCAACAGAAATTGTCTCCTTTCTGTTGTCAGTCGTGCAGAATATTTCAGAACAGAAAACCTGCAGAAGAGGGTTTGTTCCATGTTCCACCCTGCTGATACAACAACAACGAAGCAGTCTACGTGAGCTGTTAAGAAACAAAGCCATGAATTTGTTTTGGCCAAGCTTTCGTCTTTTGGACTGGTTTTTTTTTTTTTTAGGACCTGCCTAAAGTTTTCTTCACCCAGTTTCCATAGCAGCTGGTCTGATAAAGCTGACATTTCATATTCCCCAGATTCATGAAGGAATAAGATGCATTGCCTTCTTATCTCTGTCTTGGCAAAGGGCCAGTCAGAATATGAAACTGGGGATAATTTGCATTCCTTTGGGTCTGAACGACAGCTTTGGCTAGTTCCAGCAAGCCAAGGAATGTCGTCCCTCCTCCACGGCTGACAGACTTTCTCATAAAGGCAGGACCCTCAATACAGGGAAAGGTTCACTGAGAGGATAGCCAAACTTTTGGCTTGAAGCCAGGTCCCATAAACTCCTTTTGGTTTATCCACATACAAAAGGAATGTTTTTTTCTTCACACATCTGGAGTCCCGATCTAATGGTGTCTCTCTCGTGGGGCTGACAGTATTGGAACCGGCAAGCTTGCTGGCTGACTATATAAAATCTTCCCCAACTATAAAATTCTGGGATGGAGTATGTGACCTGATGCAGCAAGTCTCTTTGAGGTGTAATTGTGTTGACGTGTTTTTAGCATCTTGGCCCCATCAAAGACATGCAATGTTGTGAGGAGGTTGTTAGCTTTATAACGAGTGGCCATTTGTAGCTGGGTGAAAAGGAAGCCACAAACTTCCACGGTAGCAAAATGGTCAAAGGCTGCTTTGGTTTTTATATGAACTGCAAATAAGAGTACTTGCTCGGATGAAAAATAATTCAAACCACCACTATTTTTAAAAAATATTTTCTTCATTTCCTATTTTCAGAAGGCTTTGAATGTAACAGTTTGCTGAAATAAATGTGGTTTCCCTACCTGCATTCTGACATGGTGCTAACTTTCCACCATATCCTGGTCCTAAGGCCAGATTTACCTCAGGTTCTAAGTATTATCAACACAGTGCCAGATCTTATGAAATCACAGAACATAACATGAAACCTTGAGCTTTTTTAAAAACAAAATTAACCCACGTCCTGCTGCTGCATCCTGAGACCATGCCGCTGTCACTCAATACAAGCTGCTGAACGGAGAGGGGTGAAAAGGTGAGGCTCTGAATGCCACTTTTCATTTGTTTGTTAAAAACAGTTTGGCAGCTCCTTTTGCTCTGATGCCATTTTGTGTTTTGTGGCTTTTTGTTTACTTTCCTCAGCTTCTGAGAGGTGTACAACACGAAGCCAAGCGATTGCGGCAAAACCACATAGAGATCGTTTTGTTTTTCCACAGTTTTTTAACCACATCTGCACATTCTCATACACACAGCCACAATCGAATTTTTTATTTTATTTATTTTTTATTTTTATTTTTATTCTACCTTTATTTTTTTTTATAAAAAATCTCCAGACGGTGAACAATGTTCAAACTCCTTCCTCCTCCTATTGTAGGCTGATAATATTTTCTTTCTTCTCTTGGCTAAGTAAACTGGGTGCTACAAGAGGAATATGATGTCCTCTAAATGTTTGGAAGGGCAGCTCCCCTTAATCCCAAACCAGCTTGGTTAATACGTGTAAGTCCTCGATTTATGATCACAATTGAACCCAAAATTTGCTAAGTGAAACATTTCTTAAATGAGTTTTGCCCCATTTCAAAACCTTTCTTCCTGCAGTTGTTAAGTCAATCACTGCAGTTGTTAAGTTAGTCACCCGGTTGTTAAGTGAATCTGGTTTTCCCATTGACTCTGCTGGTCAGAAAGTCGCAACAGGGTGATCCCACGACCCCCAAGGCACTGCAAGCATCATAAATATGAGTCAGTTGACAAGCATCTGAATTTTGATCACATGACTATGGAAATGATGCACTGGTTGTAAGTGTGAAAAATGGTCATAACTCACCTTGTTCAGTGCCGTTGTAACTTTGAATGGTCACTAAACGAACTGTTGTAAGTCAAGGACTATCTGTAGTGCTCCTGAAGGTGTGACAGTACCAAAGATCTGGAGGATCCAGTGAATCCTGCTTGAAATCCTGTGGTTCCTGTCTTTGATTCTCAAAGTGGCAAAGGCAGAGGAAATTGATCTTTCAATTTCCAGATCTTTCAGGATCCTTGTTTAGTTTTTTTCTGCTTTGGTCATCAAGGGCTTGGAGCCTTGAGAATTTTCTGAGACAGCCGAAGTTGAAGATGCTTGGAGAATCAGCAGTAATAAAGTCCTCCCCAGATGATGTTCCATTTCACATAGTTCTGGGTGTCAAACTCAAGGTCTGTGGCCTGGATCCGGTCTGTGGGGTGCTTAGATCTAGCCCATGGGGCTGCCCTGGAAACAGTGAAGGACCAGCCCGTGGTGCTCTGCCAGGAAAAATGAAGCACGGAAGGGCCATGTGCAGCTTCCTAGGCTCTGTTTTCAGCTACGACGGTCTCCTGCAGCCTTCTGCCAGTGAAAACAGAGCTCAAAGAGGAGGCCGTTGTGGCCAAAAATGGAGCCCAGGAGGGCCACGGGCAGCCTCCCCGAGCTTCGTTTTCACTGGCAGAAGGCTGCAGGAGGCCATCACAACTGAAAACAGAGCCTCAACAAGTGACGTCAAGCTGGCCACACACCCTGGCCATGGTCCCCCAGCCTCCCCGGGGGGGGGGGGTTCAAACACAACCCTGATGTGGCCCTCAATGAAATCGAGTTTGACACCTCTGAGATAGTCCATAGCCAAAGGAGAAAGTAAGGGAGAATCTTTCCCAAATAAACTACTAAATCCATGCTCCATAGGCATATTTCAAGTCACTGGAGACCTTTTGCTTGACTAAATTCTGACTCATATAATTTCTGACTCTTTTCTCTTACCACAACAGTAATGGCAAAAAGAGGAAATTGTCTTCCAGTGCTAAATAGATGATAGAATACCTTCAGATCATTTCCTAACAAGCATAAGCTGCAAATCCAAACAAAGTTTGCTACAATTTGTGTTTCTTTTTTCCTACCCAAAGACAAAAGTTGGCCAGTGCTAATTTCATTCAGCATCCAGCACAGCCTCGCTTGATCAGAGTACAGGTAGTCCTCAACTTACAACAGTTCATTTAGTGACAGTTTTTTTTTTATTTTAGTTTATTTATATGCCGCCCTTCTCCGGAGACTCAGGGCGGCTTACAATGCGCTAAGCAATAGCCTTCATCCTTTTGTATATTTTTATACAAAGTCAGCTTATTGCCCCCACAAACCGGGTCCTCAATTTACCTACCTTAGAAAGGATGGAAGGCTGAGTCAACCTTGAGCCTTGCTGAGATTCGAACCTGCAGTAATTGCAGGCAGCTGTGTTAATAACAGGGTGCTCTAGACCACTGTACTATCAAGGCCCTTTAAGTTTGAGGTTACAACAGCACTGAAAAAAGGGACTTATGACCATTTTTCACACTTATAAGCATTGCAGCATCCCCGTGGTCATTTGATTTCCATTTGGATGCTTGACAACTGATTCACATTTATGTATCCTGGGGATCACGTAATCCTGTTTTGCAACCTTCTGACAAGCAAAGTCAATGGGGAAATCAGATTCACTTAACAACCATGTTACTAATTTAACAACTGCAGTGATTTCACTTAACAACTGTGGCAAGAAAAGTTGTAAAATGGGACAAGATTCACTTAACAAATTTCTCACTTAGCAAAATAAATTTTGGGTTCGATTGTGATCGTAAGTCGAGGACTACTTGTATCTTTCTGAATGAGGTTTGCTTGCTGTTTCCTTTTCTGAAAAGGAAGGTGCTAGCTATGCTGCCCTCTGCTGTTTATCAGTAAGAATCAACTTGACTTTTTGAAAAATTGTTTATTTTTTCCCAGACCCCCATATTCAGACATATAAAACACAATGACATATATTTTAAGGATACCTACCATACCCACCTGGCCAGGAGATTGTTTTTAAAAATGGATAGAAACTAGAAGTTTATATCTTTTTTGTCATAACTATATTAGATGTTTAAACAAGAAAAATAAAAGCTAATATTCCAGATAAAGAAAAGAAGGAAGGAAGGAAGGAAGCTCAAAGTGCAGAAAAATAAAGAAAAAGATATAAAGCAAATACTTCTGATTTTCTTTTACAATAGTTATAGGTATAAATTTAAATTAAACTCTTATTCTATGATTACATATAACTTACATTTTTTCTTTTAGTCATTAAACTAAATTATATCATAATTTCATTTTTCTTTGTTTGGGGTAGAGAGTCCAAAAGGGAGAGAAAGAAACTAGAAGTTTATCAAATTTTCAGAACTTGTACGATTGCCAGGTATATCAGTTGCAGGTGTAAGATAATAAGTGTTTACTGGCACACTGGCAACAGCCTGATTATCACATTTCTCATTAATCAGTTGTTGTTAAAGGCAGGGCTGTGGAGGCTTATCAAAACAACTGACAACTCTGTGCTCACTTCCCATATTGCATTCTGCCATGGTTTGCATTTAATAAGACACAACTGCCTGGATTTACACATTATGCTAAGTCATAATTGAGGTTTTCCAAACCATATTGGCTGTGTACAAGCATGCTAAACACAAACCAGAGATATGTGAAATCTGCTCACCTTATGTGATACTCTACCTAAGTGGAAAATGTTGGGGTTTTTTGCTTATTTGCTTGAAAATTGATATTCTTCCTTTCAAGAAATGAAATAAATTGAAGGCAGTATACAAAACATCATCATATTAAATGCAGAAACGTAAAGTGAATAAATGGCAGTAAATTGAGCAGCATAACACTCACATCAGCAATACGTATAGTAGTGTTGCTCAATCTAGACAACATTAAGTTGTGTGGACTTCCAGCTCCCACCATTCCCCCAGCCAGCATGTCCACCTATCTTAAAAGTTGCCAAGGTTGAGAAACACTGACATACAATATCAGAGATTATTGATGCTGAAGATTATATGATCTTAACTGGATGTTGTGGATGCATGGGAAATATTTTGGAATATGTGTAAACAGTCTTATCTTGCTTACAAGGGGACGGCCGCATAGTTTTGCCTCAACCAGCAACTTTATGCTACAGAAGTGATGCAACATTCCTCTTCAAGTTGAGGAAGTCCTTCCGAGTGAGGTATTTTGTGTCCTATTAAAGCATCTTCCTTCATTTTTAGTAGCTATGGGAAGGCTTTTGTAGTTTTTGGGAACTACTAGAGGAAACCTCAGGTGAGGAAAATAAACGCTACTACTTCACTGGACATTCAGAAGAGGAAGAGGAGACATTGCCTTTTGAAGTATCTTCCAAGGGTTGCTTCACAGACACTGAATTGATGTTCGCTCTTGAAACTTTGTCTAGCCCGGAAATTATATTAGTGAGACAGGTACCATATTTCTGTTTGGAAGGATTTTCAAAGTAGCTTCACATATGCAACTGTTACAGATTAGCAATAAACCACTCACCAGTCTACAGCGCGCTTACTAGCCCATTTAAATATGGGAAAGGAAGAATTTGTGGCATAAAGGGCCTGCCTCTGTTTTTGTACACTGTATATACAATCATCCTAAAATAATTACAATACTGACAGAACTATGTAGAGAAACTGAGTGAATAAACTATAACCTTGAATAAACTCTATTCAGCTCTGTTCCCCATATGTGAAGCAGGAAGAATAGAGACAGGTTTATAACAGTGGTGGAAAATAAGAGTTATATATGACATGACAAATGGTATGGAAATGGAAAATAAAATACGTTTCAGTAGACTCTTGGCTACACATTGTTCCAAATTCCAGCACTGCATAAAAAGCAGATCATCATTCAAAAAGCATCTGAAATTACTGAAGTTCAGACAGATCTGAATGTTAGTTATATGTACCTAGGAATTTCACCCCAAAGAGGCATGTTTATAAAAGCCACAAGAGACCTTGTGCTTTCAATCATGGTGGCAGATTCAAATCTCTTACACAAACAAAGGCAAATGTGAATGGCTGGAGCTTGAGTTAGGCAAGTTCTTGTCATATGTAGTCTATAAGCAAAGTCTTGGGCATTTTAATGATGCCAACTAAAGGCCTGGAATGCTGTCGTGCTTAACTGCGGTTGCAGAAGCTAAATTATTGAGCCTTCAGGAAAAGAAGGAGGAAGAGCAACCACAACTTGGGAAAACAATGTACTAAACAGTTTAAAGACTTGTTGCAAGCAATAGGAATTTTCAGTGCTTTGAGGCCAGGGATATAGAAGCATCTGCAGGAGGCAGTCAGAATTGACAGCTAAGACAATTCAACACAGCTAACTCACCACGACCAACTCACTGAGGGACAACTCACCATGGCCAACTCGCCACAGGATAAGAGTTACACTAATATCAAAAATATGTTGGAATAGAATCATTAAAGAAGGGATGCAAAAAGAGGGGCAGAATGAAATGTGAATGGCAACAATTAAAACATTTTTAAATTTATTTTAATAATTAAATAGAATTGTTAAATTGTCCCACAGTCCAGTGGCAAGTTGGCCATGGTGAATTGGCTGCAGCGAATTGGCCATGGCAAGTTGGCAGTGGCGAATTGTCCCATTCCGGTCAAAATTGGCCAGATGGTAGTCACAACATCACAATCCAAATCTTGCCTCCTTGCTATGTGTGGATCATGCTGTGATCATTGGACTACAATGCTGCATTCACAATCTTATCTGTTTTGACACCTATACACAAGATCCTTCTGCTGGCATATGTATATTCACTCACATATGTGGTCGTGCATGCATAACTTATAGAGACTTAAGTGCCACTAATGAACATTTAATGCCAGAATTACATATATAGAATACCACAGACTTTACCTACTGGGTCAAGAAATAACTATTTCTAAATGTGAAATGTGGCACAAATCATTTCAATAACCATTCCAATTCATGACAAAGCAAGATAATGGACTTGTTTCAGTTCAAAAAAATACATGCAGCATGATAAAAATACAAAACAAAGAAAAAGAGATTATCATTGTCATCTGGCATATAGACCAGCATACTCCATGTAGGTACAGTAGTAGTTCTAATATAGATCAACTTATTGTATTTATTACCTATAGAGGAAAAGAAAGTATTATGGAACTCAGATTATGTGCTGCTATCCAAATAGGAGAAGCTCAAATGGAAATGGAAAAATTGTGGATTGTAAGTGTGAAGCAGTTAGATTTTGAAAGGGAAAAATAAAGTATAGCAGTCTTGGGAGCATACGATGAATTTGTTATTACTGCATAGGCTAGGCCTTGCAGTTTTTTGGACACAATTTTGGAAGTGTCTATTAAGTGTCCTTCCCTTAATCCAAGGTTACCTGATTGCTTTTGTACTTAAAGTGGGACTAGAATTCATAGACTCCTGGTTTCTAGTCTGATACCTTAACCACTACAAAAATTAGCTCACTGGACTGAATCTGCTTATTTAGAGACATTCTCCTAACAGCTTATCTATACTGTAATCTGTTTCAGCAACAAAGTCATTTAGGAAACATGTTACCACTTTAACCCATTGTTGAGTGAAAGCACGAAAGTGTCTTTTCGTTCTTGAATGGACAGAAAACTATAATGGCACAATATTTTCAGTACCCTTTATCTACTGTCTCTGTTTTGCCTTGCCACCAAATGTTAGTATTGAGATTAGAGAGGTGCAGGATATATTAATCAAAGCATTTGGTGAAAAGTGGTAAAATCCTCAATCCTCTGTTCCAATTTCTGGGTATCACCAGCTGGCATGATATCCATCCATCCATCCATCCATCCATCCATCCATCCATCCATCCATCCGGAAGCAGGATTGGAACTGAAAGAGAGCTTAGGGAGATGACTGATCTGTTTAGCCTGCTTTCCCACATTGATTAAAGCAGGAAAAGGCAGCTGGAGAATTACATGATAAACAGGAGAATTGGCTGTTCCCAAACCCAGTAATTCCCCTCCTCCACAGTCTGCTGGACAGCT
>NC_142064.1:175682161-175747161 GCF_059756535.1 Pantherophis guttatus
GATGTCCTTGTTTTAGTGCCTCTCCTTCATTTTTCCAACATTCAAAAAGAAAAGATGGAAAGGAAATCAGAAAGACATGATGTAATGGCTTACTTTCTCTAAACGTACACACATTTTTTTTATCTTCCTAGGCAGTATCTGTCTTAAAATTCAAGAAACAATTTATCATTTATAGCCTTGCTCTGATACTATTGTCTACATAGAAGTCTCCTATAATCTTGTCTACACAGCAACAGTCCAATGAAGTAAATTAGGTTGAATTAAAATGACTCAGTGAACTCAGTGAAATGCTCTAGCATGGGTCTCCCTGCACATCCAGCTCCTTAACCTTAGTATTGAACTAACACTCAATTTGAAATGAACTGAGTTCTGAGTTCAGTAATCCTTACTCTTCATCGAGTAAGGATTACTGAAGTCCTGTCAAGTCCCACCACATAGACCAGACTAGGAAGTCAACTCCACAAGAAGACTAAAATTAATTTTATTGAGAGTGGCTATAATAATATGAATCTTGCAAGTCTAATTCACCTAACCTCCTCCCCTTTCGTATGCTTGTCTGAGCCTCTTCCAAATATTTTCTGTCTGTGGTGACTTAAGATATGTTTCACCTCCTATTACTTTGGCGATGGATCTTGCTTATCTCTATCAAGGTCATCTTCCTTATTCTCTATACGAACTGTACATATTGATTTTTCTCCTTGGTTTTATTTTATTTTATTTTTTAAAATTTGTGAATCACCCAGAGTCATTGGGATTCTGGAAGCATATAAATAAATGAATAAATACTGTGTATATATGCATTTCTAAAAGGTTTTTTAAAAAAAAAAAAAAAAGAAGAAAAACTCTTTCATTTCTGCTTCTAATTACTCAGTAAATCATTAGAACTGCGCACCTTTTGAAGTGGTGCTTTGATTTGACTAAGCATTCCCTTGAAAGTAATTTGAAGCAATGTGGTTTCCTCACTTCTGCTTTTTAGGCCTTCACATTCTGTGACAAACTAGCTATGGTTTGGCTCTTGAAAAAAATCCTATTCAGGCTTCTCGCCTGCCAAGAGCTCTGTTGAGCAACGTTGGAGAATGTGTCTATGAGCTCTGTTGTCCTTGTCAGTGCTAAAAAGTTTTAGTGTCTGCACTAAACTTCTAGCTTTGGCAAATGAAAACATAGGAGTTAGGGAGAAATTTTAAAGTGATATGTAATGGTTCACTGAAGCAACACATTGCTTCTTTGGGTTCATGAAGAGAATCACAGTCCCTCTATAGTGATTTTTTATGTCAAGGTAAATCTAAATCCCCCCTGCACAGATAGCTCATTGACTCAATCAATCAATGTATATCTCTCATATATATGGGTATTTGAACTTCCTCCAAAATAATCTTATCCAGTACATCCTAATGTACTGATTTTAAGCACTTATAATTTGTAACTTTTGTGCAATAAAGACCAAGTCATCTGGAATAACACCAGGTTGGAGAGGACTACTCTATGAACATCTATTGACAACTTATAGAGAGAAGGAAGGTGGCCTTAATAGAGAGGCAAAAAAGCATGACTTAGGCAAAAGGGGATGAATCAAGTTTAGAACTATGAGATCATATCTGAAAGTGGCTCAGGCAGACATCCCACTGAACTATAAGAGGAAGGAGGAGGTGTGGTAGAATCAGATATGTAAGATTCTGTTATTATAGCCAATCCTAATAAAAATAATTTTACTCTTCTGTGGAGTTGATTTCCTACTGTGATCTACCTACTGTGTTTTCCGGAAAATAAGACCCTGTCTTATATTTTTTTGAACCCCGAAGTAAGTGCTTAGCCTTATTTTTGGGGATGTCTTATTATTTTGGGGCACGTGGAGCAAGACGGGGCTCCTCTTGCCATCTTACCTGATTTCCAGCTCTGTCTCCATAACCCTAACCAGAGGAAATGGCGGGGACCAACTGCATATGCGTTTAAATATTTTGGGGGAGGGTTTATTTTTGGGGAGGGCTTATTTTCAGGGGGGGGCTTATTTTAGCACATGCACTCAAAAGCCTGATTGGTCTTATTATCAGGGGATGTCTTATTTTAGGGGAAACAGGGTAGTAGGGATGAAACAACTCCTATGTTTCCCTTTAAATTCTTCTTTCTACTCCACTTTTCATGTCTCCCTCAGCCAAAGTCCAATCACTTGTCTTTTTGCATGTACTTGTCTTTGAAAACTGAAATCTGCTCTTTCATTTACCTTTACAGCACAAAATATATAAATATGATGTGGAATGAATGAATAAATCCTGTTTAAAGAAAATGATAAAATGTAATAAAAACATGAAACTGAGGTTATATTTATCCATCTGAGACTGAAATCAGTGTTTGCATTTCCAGTACCATATCTTAGAGCAATAGTTTGAGCAGAACATTTACTGTCTCGCCACTCAATATTATTATTAAATGCATGCATTCAATTGCTGCTAGACCAAACTACTTTTAACATATTTTTATTTTTATTTACTATGCTTACATTTTATGTTTACTTCACATTTTGTAAAAAGTAGATTTTTTTTTAAAAAAATAGTTTTTTAAAATTAACTAAGTTCTAAAAACAAAGAAAAAGCTAGCCAAAATTAGAAAAAGGAATAAAAACATTCATGGCATCTATTTACAGACATATATACATCAATAAATGGAAGCCTGGGTTTGCTGTAGTCATTCATAGCTAATATAGTGATTAAAAAGATACATCATCAATGTATGTTATTAACATGGAGATAATAATGAATATTTTATATATTGTACTTTAAGGTTACAGTTGAAGCCAACTGACTTCAATCTTATATTGCATATATATTTGCTCACTGAATAGAATAATTTACATATTAAGAAATAATGCAACTTTTACTCTAGATAGGAAATATCAGCTAAACGAAACAGACTATTTTATGTTCAACAGGTTTTTTTTTTCCAAATGAATTGAAATGTGAGCAAGAACACTTAGATGTATTTTATTTGCATTTAGAAATAACCATGTAGATACAAAAACTTATTTAACTTGCGTTTATGTTCATTAATCGATTGAGAAACAGATTTAATGGAAAACTTCCATGTCTAGAAGCTAAGGGACAAATCCTCCTTAGACATGTTAATGGTGTATATAATAGGAAGACTGAATTACAGGGAATGCAGGAATGCCTAGAGACTGCATTTGCTATCCCTATTATAAATCTGAACAGACAAGACAAATTAATCGTATCAAAAGTAGGTAATAATATTGCATTAGGGCTGGGCATGGGTCCCCCCTCCTTCTTCTGGTTGTTTTTGATGAATTGCAAAATGAGTAAAACATTTGACAAGATTATTTCAAACATTTTTGCTTTAACCCCCCCACCCACCCAACTTTACCGTGAGCAATTAACTTGTCACGAAGAGAACTTTCATTAGCATAGTTTAAATGACTGGGAAAAGAGCCAACCTGGATTGACCTGAAATGGATGAAACTAGAGCTATGCGGAGGCTCGAGGAGGTACTATCTGTATGTCCTGCTCTAATATGGAAGCGAGTTCTGGGATGGAGGACCTGATTCCCACGAGATCCCCCAGCAGGTTGCCTTTCATGTCTTCGGCAATTCTACTTTAAAGAAATCTGCTGCAAACGCTCCAGCCAGTAGGAGGAGGGTGCTCTAAAGGATGACTTCCCCTCATTTTTTTCCAAAAGGAAAAAAAAATCCACTTTCTAGGCATGAAGCGTCTTCAATTTTGGTATTTACATTCATAAAACAATAAGCATGCAAAGGGATAGACAGCTTCATGTAGATCCTGTACTGGAATAATCTTAAGGAACAGTAAACTATTGAACTCAATAGGATGAATTATTCTGTATTGCAAAGGAAGGCTTGGACAGAGATAGCAGTTTATTCAGTCTCATTAAAGGTGTAGGACATTTCAAAACCAGAGTACAAGTACTGCAAACCAATTACAACACACACACGCCGTTCTGCAAACACTCATGCCACTATTTTGTATCCTTTTCTGAATCAGGTCTTCTCCTCTCACCTTTTTTTTTCCTGGCTACTCAACCCTTGGTCCTCCCCCCCTCCCCGGTCATAATGGAGTCAGATTGTGACATGATTATGCAGTGGGTAGTGAAGTTGCTGGATTATGTGAAGGTTAATGGAAGTTGTTGCTTGGTAATGTTGATGACATCAGCCCAAAGTTACCTGTGCTCAGTGTGCTGGAGTGCTGAAGCACCTGGGTATCATAAGGAGACAGTGGTAGGAGCAGGATGAGTTAGGACAGGGGTCAGCAACCTTAAACACTCAAAGAGCCACAAAGGTCCTAACCGGAAGACCCCATTCAATTCTGGAGCCAACCAGAAGTCCAGTTCCCCCATCATAGTCTCTTCCTAGTGTGGCGTCCTTTTTCCTCTGCTGACTAGAAGTCTGGTTCCCCTACCAGAGAATCTCCTCCTAGCACGGCATTCTTTTTCCTCTACCTGTCCTAACTGAAAGCCCTATCAATTGTGGACCCTTGTCAGTTGCTGACCCCTGAGTTAGGGTTAGGTCAATGTGAAGGCCACTCTGAATCCAAACCCTCTTTCTTCTAGAGGACCCTTTCCTTATTGATTCTGAGTGGCTTGACTAGAAGACTTGCATTGCTTCCCTAACTGTCTCCTCTTACTGACTTTAGTATCAAAGCAGGGGTGAAATTCTCCCGCTTTGGACCGGATTGCCCGATCTGGTAGCGATGGCGGCAGGTGGTTTGGAGAACCGATAGCAAAAATCCCTGCGCCCACCCACCCCACCAGCCCCACCAGCCACACGATCATCAGAGGCTTTTTTTTCTTAACTTTTAAAAGCATTTTTTCTACAACTTCTTCCACCAAAAAAATGCTTTTAAAAGTAAAAAAAAAAAGCCTCTGATGATCACACGACTCAGCTGGGATCTCAGGGGCTTTTCAAAGCATTTTTTTCTGCAACCTCTTCAGTGGAAGAGGTGGTTAAAAAGATGCTTTGAAAAGGCTCTGACGATCCCAGCTGTGTTCCTGATCAGCAGAGGCTTGCAAAAAAATGCTTTAAAAAGTTAAAATTAAAAAAAAAAAAGTTGGCCATGCCCACCCAGTCACATTACCTCCCACCAAGCCACGCCCACAGAACCGGTAGTAACAAATTTTACATTTCACCCCTGTATCAAAGTTACTTCTCCTTTTCTGTGTCCCTCCTTATTACACAGCTGTACCAAGAGAACTCTACCCCCTCTTTAACATCTGTATAAACAGAACAATGTCACAATGCCAGACAACAAGCTGATTTCATCAGTTTCAACCCTCCTGACTTCCACCCCATGAACATTGATGCTTTAAACTCTGAACTTTCTCTCCTCTCTCAACAAACCAGTTTTTTCCTGTTCACAGGATAAAATACATTCCAAGTTCAGAATAAGGCACCCCAATTCATCAAATGCAAAAAAATCCAAACTCTGTCCTTGCTGGTGATATCATGTATCAATCACAACCCTACAGTGCCCAGTCAGGACAAACATGCAAAGTGTGGCCCCCCAACCTTTCCCCACTCCACATTGATCACTCCCATTGTAGAAAGGCACATTATTTTGTTTTGGCACAACTTCACTTGCAAGGATAAATCACTCCATTATATACATGGTTCCATGCATAATTCTCTTGGATGTCAAAAGTCATATTGAATAAGTGATCTTCATTACACTTATATTCCCCTTTTCATTCTTCAACATAGGGTGACTTTGAGACAGTCTTCCCATCTCGGTCCATAGCAAACCCAGCCCCAATTAGCTTTAACAATCTAAGCCCTAGAAGCAGGCATTGGACTATACATTTCACAGTTGGTACAACTTACATTAAATGGCTACTCAGTGATGCTTGATGGGCAATCATGGTCATTGATGTCTAACACATCTGGAGGCCACCAGTTTAGAGGAGGCTCTTTAAGGTTCGTTATTGATTCAATGGGACATCAAGAATTCAGAACCCATGGAAAGTAGCTGACCATAGAACACAGAATCATTTTCAACATTTTCTTGGTAAAAATCCAGTGGTAAGCTGTTTGATCTGATAGTAACCATGGCAATTATTTCTAGTGAATAAATGTCCACTAACCAGCAATGAAAAGTTCACTGGACTAAACTTTCTCATGTGTTTTTTTAAGCCATTATGGGGTTAGTGAAAGGAGAAATCATTCTGCTCATCTCATTTAGCACATTTACATTGAACTGAGCACTGGATTTTATCAGAATTTGAGTTTTTGCCAAGAACTTGCTTTTGTTTGATCTCTTTCCACTCCTGACTCCCTGCTGCTGTTTTAAATTCTGATGATGCCAGTGGTGATCACTAAATAAGCCCACTACCTCAGGGTATAAGGGCTTAATATATTACAAGAGGAGAGAGATATATTTAAGGTTAAAGATATGAAAGTTTTAAACTGTCCTGAGATTTTGTCATACATAATGAGAAATAAATAAACCAGACTCTGCATTACCACTGTGCAGAATGCTGCTTCTCCCTGCAGGGATTAGAGTGGTAGAGATGGAGCTGTATGAATGCACAGAGAAGTGGGACGCACTTGCCTAAGAGCTGCAATTAGCCAAGTTTCCAACGTGGTGTTTGCACATTTGTGATTTGCCTCCAAGCTGTACACAAAAGATGTACAGTTTGACAGCATGAAAATTGTGGAGCCCACATTTCTTGGTATTGTTTGATTTGGAAAATGAAACAAGATGCAAAACTATAGATTGTGATTGAGAAACCCTCCATCAAGGAACTGAATGACTTCAGATCAGTTGCTCTAACATCTGTAGTTATGAAAACCTTTGAACGGCTAGTGCTGGCCCACCTGAAAACCATCACGGATCCGCTGTTAGACTCCTTGCAATTTGCCTACCGAGCAAATAGATTGACAGATCTGTTAATATGACTCTGCACTACATCCTACAACATCTTGACTCTCCAAAGACCTAAGCAAGGGTCCTCTTTGGAGACTTCAGCTCAACATTCAATACAATCATTCCAGATATTCTTCTAACTAAGCTAAATCAGCTAGCTGTACCTGACCACACTTCCAAATGGATCATAAGTTTCCTAATAGACAGGAAGCAGTAGGTGAAGCTAGGCAAAACCATATCAGATACATGTACAATTAGTACAGGCGCCCCCCCCCCCCAGGGCTGTGTGCTCTCTCTACTTTTCTTCTCTCTATATACCAATGACTGCATCTCAAAAGATCCCTCTGTTAAAGTACTGAAGTTTGCAGATAATACAACAGTCTATTCATTCATTCATTTGAGACAACAATGAATCTGCATACGGATGGGAGGTTGAACAACTAGCCTTGTAGTGCAACTGGAACAATCTTGAACTAAACACACTCAAAACTGTAGAAATGGTGGTAGATTTTAGGAGAAACCCTCCTATACTACCATCTCTTACAACACTAGACAACACAGTATCAACAGTAGAGACCTTCAAGTTTCTAGATTCTATCATATCTCAAGACTTAAAATGGACACCTAACGTCAAAAACATCATCAAAAAAAAGCACAACAAAGAATGTTCTTTCTGCGCCAACTCAGAAAGCTCAAACTGCTCAAGGCTTCAGTTCTACAGAGGAATTATTGAGTCTGTCATCTGTACCTCTATAACTGTCTGGTTTAGCTCTGCAACCCAACAAGACAGACACAGACTTCAACAGATAATTAGAACTTCAGAAAAAACAGTTGCTACCAACCTGCCTTCCATTGAGGATCTGTATATTGCATGAGTCAAAAGAGGGCTGTGAAAATATCTACAGACCCCTCACATCCTGAACATAAATTGTTTCAACTTCTACCCTCAAACGTTATAGAGCATTGTACACCAGAACAATTAGAAACAATGACAGTTTCCCCCCCCAATGCCATCACTCTGCTAAAGAACTAATGCCCACAACACTGTCAAACTATTTACTAAGACTGTATTACTAATCTTCTTCTCATCCTTCCTATTACCTATCTCCTCCCACTTATGACTATAACCATGTTGCTTGTATCTTTACAATTTATATTGTTTTATTTGTTGATTTGATTGCTTATTAGAAATCTCTGACTATGTGCTGTATCTTATGATTCTTGATGAATGTATTTTTTTCTTTTTTTCCCTTTTTATGTACACTGAGAACATATGCACCAAAGACAAATTCCTTGTGTGTCCAATCACACTTGGCCAATAATGAATTCTATTCTATAAGCCTTCAAATAAAAATAACACATCATTCTAAAATGGTTAAGGAGGAATTCTGTTATTTCATCATTAGGATGAAGGTGCAAACAAATGAAAGAGTATTATTTCTAGAAGTCATGTTTTGAACCCCAGAGATCAATGGCCCTTCAACGATACCAATGATTGATTGGATGATGAAGTACTTTCAATCCATGCCAAAACTTCTCAATCATGAATTTGGAAGTTTCTCCTTCAGCAACCATATTATCCATATTTATTTATTTATTCCATTATGTTATGTTTTGTACCAACATTTTTCTTGCTGGTATAGTTCTTACTTCTATGTATTGAAGTTAAGTGTCTGCAACTCCACTGTCCACTGACTACTTATTTTGGGCTCTTATCATGCTCATTTTTGGCATGCAAATCCTAGCAGATTTTGACTGAATGTATATGGAATCCAGTGGGAAGAAAGCATCCTGTATACCTGTTTTATTGGTTACACAGTGAACAGATATTCTCTTTAGAAAGCCACAGCTAAGCCATTCAGAACTCCATGTGTTCAGAATTCAACACCAATGCTTTGAATTAAAGGCGCATGCTTGTACCGACTGACACAAATGCAATTTGTGATTGCTTGGACAAATGCATGGGTTTTCTTAGCAATATTTTTGGAAGTAGTTTGCCATTACTTTTTTCATAGGGCTGAAAGAAGGAGTTTGGCTCCAGATCAAACATCTGGACTACTCCAGTCAGTAAAACGGCAGTTGCATCCGGAAGTGTCCAAGATTTCCAAATAAATTTTCCAAAGTAATCACATGGAAAGCAATACAGTGAGCTTAAGAAATTCCATATTTTTCAGAGTATAAGATGCACCTTAGTTTTGGGGGTGGAAAATAAGAAAAAAGCTGTGTGGATTGGCCTCCTGGAATACCTCCAATCAACTGTTCCCAGAGGTGAATTTTAGCAACAGGTTTGTTGGTTGTGAGCGCTGTGCCTTGCTTTTTTTCTGCCTCTGAAACTTCTGAAACTCTGTTTCAGAAAAAACTTTTTTTTCTGCCTCTGAAAGCCTCCGAAACAGAAGCTCTGTTTCTGAGGCTTTTTTTTCCTGAAGCTTTCTGAGGCTTTTTTCAGTCTCTGAAACCTCTGTTTGAGACGCTGGGTGGGGCTACATTCGGAGTATAAGACACACCCTCTCTTTTGGGGGAAAAAAGTTGTGTCTTATACTCCGAAAAAAAACAGTAGTTTCCTTTCTTGTTTAATAAGGATTTCCTGTGGTCATTTGTGCATTGTCAAAAAAGAGGGAGAGAATGCTTGTATACGGAAATGCATAAAAATGTGTCCATGCTACTTTACCTATTAATTGCAAGTGTAGAAATTGTTTTAATTTAGGGAGAAGCAAAATACATCACAATAGAGTGAGGAAGACTGACCAGGTGGCTAGCTACATCCTGCTATTTGGGAAAAGCAGGAAGCTGAGAAGTGACATCTTATTTAGTGCTGTGGCAAAGGAATAAAGGAGATTCAGCAGAGTGCCTTTCTTTCTTCTCTGCAGCACCAGCCCAAGTGCATCAGTAAGCACAGCTGCAGCAGATGTCTGTACCTGCCCAGTGTATTACCAAGAAACTCATGACTGTTCATAGCCCCCAATCTCCCATCTCATTATTCTTTCTTTAAACCACGGGTATCAAACTTGCGGCATCACGTTGCCATCATGTCATGTTTCGTATCATTTCTTCCCTTCATGGAGCTGGGGTGGGTGTGGCCTGTGCATGATACATCCAGCCTGCGGGCCAACAGTTTGACACCCCTGCTTTAAACCATAGATTGTGAAGCTCTTTAAAGAACTGTCTTCAGTGAACTAGGGCACCTGGCCAGTCCATGGAAGGATGGCATCTTGCAATTAGTTTTTTTTTTTTAAACATAAAATTATTTTGCTTCTTTTCACTGCTTGTAGCTCTTGCCAACTCAGCCTTCCCACTAAAATCTATAAATATCAAGAAAGCAATTACTATATATTTTTTTAAATAAGTTAGATTTGGTCTCATTTGAGAAGCATGTTTCCCCCGCCTGCTAAATGGCTAGCTAGAAATATAGATTGTAACCACACATATTTTCACTTGAAAGTGACAATTTTACATAAAACATAAGCAAGAATACGGCATGGAATCCAGATGACAAATAATTCTAATTCTAAATTTGCTTCCTTGTGAACTCGGTGCAATAGATTTTCTTTAATATGGTTCTTCACCGCATGTTTAAACATGTGCACTGTAACCTTTGATTTAATTTCCTAGAATCTATTACCTTCAGCTTAAAAAGGCAGTGAACTGAATCAATACTTCTGCTAACTTGAAAAAAAGGATTTGAATGATTCAATTGTTTTGACTCTCTTCAAAAAATTTATAGAGTATTGTTTCTAAATATTTTGCTAGGCAGAAGTGTGTGTGACTGTGTGTGTGTTGCTACTTTATTTTATATTATACATTATTATTTGAGGGTGCTGCCTCTCGAGTCTCACTCTTCTATAAGTTGCAAATATTTAGGCTAATAGGTAGCTCTGTCTTCACTTTGAGTTCTCCATGGGTTCAGCCAAATGGCTGAATGGGGTTTCATTGTTGTTGTACTGTTGCTTTACTGTAATTCAGATTTGATCTGATCTGAAAAAAAGATCTGGAGACTTGTAATGTTTATTTATCATTTGACAGTTATTTCCATTAGGCTAATAAAATAATTTATTTTTCCTGATACCTCATGTTCCTAACAATCCTTATTATAAAATGTGCAGCCTGGACCCAAAGTTTCCTTTCCCACTGCCAGTTGAGATCCAGTGTCCTTTTATTAGAAATTAGGAACTTTACCCCAATGTCATCTCAGTTTATACTGACTTTTATGAAGGCTAACTGGTACACATTTCTCACATGTGGATAAATTTTCAGTCCGTTAGAATTGCCAAATCCTGAATATTGTTTTTCTAATAACAGCATTGAAATTGCTGATTCCCAGAACCACTTTTACAAAGTTGTAGGGTGAGAGACTACATAAAGATAAATTGAAAACTGTCATATCTATAAAAATGATGGAAATAGAATCAAGAAGCAAATGTGCCTGAAATCTCCATAAAACAGTATTTTAAAATGGCATAAAAGTGCAAGCAATTTATATCGGAACTCATAAAATATTTCCAATATGCCACAAAGTTCATGTATCAAGTTTTATCATGTGTATAAATTAGAAATAACAATATAGTTTCAATGAGAATGGCAATCTTGGGGTGAAAAGAGTCCTTGCACTTTTGCTAATATTATTTTATGCAATTGTTCTAGATTCTGTGGATAGTGTTATAAGTAAATAGATGCCTGAACCCAATTGTGCTGGCAATACCCAATTAATAAATTCTTTTGATTGAAAGTTTTGAAAGAAATTTGACAATCACTATGAATCTTTCCCAGTCAATTCTGCTATTAAACTATAATCCATATTTTCAAAGATATACAGCCCTATGGAAGTGATTTAATGCTTCTTGTTGACTGCTACAGTACATATACTATCACAAAGCAAAGGAATTATATATATATTTATCTTCTACTCTGTTGTAGCCTGTTCCGAATCCTCGGATTGGAGCAAACTGTAAAAACTGTAAAAACAAACCAACTGAAAATTTTCATTGACTCAGTGGCATTTTAAAAATGTGTGAAATTACTGTGGCTGAAAAATTAATATAACAATAAAGAACTCTGAAATATTCATTGAATGAAAGACCATAGCATAACAGAATCATAGCACTGAAAATAATCTTAGAAATCATCTCAAATCATCAATCAACAATCATGAATCAACCAGCACAGGATTCATCAGAGTATTTCTTACTGATGATCATCCAACGTCTGATTGAAAATCTTTAATGAAGGAAAACTCATGTTTTATGCAGCAGCTTTTTGCACTGACGGATAACTCAGCAAGTCCCAGCAATCTAAAATGAACAGGGTTATCAGTGCTTGTAACATAGATGTTTGTGTGGGTAAGGTTATCAACCTTGCTGTCAAGCAAAACCAAGCATTTAATAGTGAGTGCCATACCATGTGCACTAATCAAACAGGTGGCAAAAAATGTAGGGGCAGTCAGGCACAACACAGGTTATGTAGACAGTAAACACAGGGTGAATCAAAATGGACTCAAATGTCTATACACCAATGCACAGAGTATGCAGAGTATGCAGAGTATGAGGAATGCTTTTACTGCATCATCTTTTAAGATTTTGAATAGCTCAGCTGGAATACTGTTTCCTCCACTAGCTTTGTTGTTGCTCAGATTTCCTAAGGCCCATTTGATTTCACATTCTAGGATATCTGGCTCAAGGTCAGTGACCACCCCATCATGGTTATCAGGGACCTTAAGCTCGTTCTTGTATAGTTCTTCTGTGTAATTTTGTCACCTCTTTTTAATCTCTTCTGCCTCTGTTAGGTCCCTCCCATCTTTTATCATGCCCATCTTTGCATGAAACGTTCCCTTCATATCTTCAATTTTCTTGAAGAGATCTCTGGTCCTCCCTATTCTATTGCTTTCTTCTATTTCTTTGTACTGTTCATTTAAGAATGCATTCTTAACTCTTCTAGCTATTCTCTGGAATTCTGGATTCAACTGGTTGTTCTCTTTCTCCCTTGCCTTTCGCTTCCCTTCTTTCCTCAGCTATTTGCAAAACTTCCTCAGACAGCCATTTTGCTTTCTTGCATTTCTTTTTCTTTGGGATGATTTTAGTTGCTACCTCTTGTACAATGTTGCGAACCTCGGTCCATAGTTCTTCAGTGACTCTGTCTATCAGATCTAATTCCTTAAATCTATTTGTCACCTCTGCTGGATATTCATCAGAGATATGATTTAGTTCATACCTGGGTAGCCTAGTGCCTACTTTCCCTACTTTCTTCAATTTTAGCTTAAATTTTACAATGAGAAGCTCATGATCTGAGTCACAGTCAGCTCCTGGTCTTGTTTTTACTGAGGTCGCATCCTCCCATGTGAAATTCTCTGATGCTCTGATTGGTGGAGCATACAGGCTAGGCATTCTGGAACAAGGAGGGATTGATGAAAGACTGGATGGACTTGCACTGTGTGTGAAATGTCAGGGGATAGGCGACTGGGTTGATGACCACTTCAATGGGGAAAGGGCCAAGGTACCAGTGGTCTAACTTCTTGACTGGCCAGTCTGACAGAAGGTGATTGGTGGACAGCCATACCCAATCTGCCACAGCCAATGCAGGCATCTCTCGTTGAGACTGATCTGCAACATTCTTATAATTAGCTTTGGCTTTATCCAGATACTGTTACACCAATTGATGGACAGCCTGTAACTTGGCCAGATAGCCGTTAGCCACCGGAACTGGTGAGTCAAATTGTGGGAGGGGAAAGAACCGAGGATGATACTCCACATTGGCCAAGAAAGGTGTCATCTGCGTGGAGGTGTGCTGTGTGTTGTTTAATGCAAATTCCACAACTGCCAGATAATCCGGCCAATTATCCTGCTTATGGTTCACAAAAAAGCACAGGTATTTCTCCAGGATCCTGATTACTTTCTCTGTCCCACTGTTGGTTTCTGGATGCTGCGCCAATGACAGGCAGATTTTCACGTCCAAGGCCGTCATCAACCCTTTCCAGAACTGGGCTGTAAATTGAGCCCCTGTGTCTGACACTACCCTATCAGGTAAGCTGTGCAGCCAGAAGACATGTTGGATGAAGTCCTGAAGACATGGCTGTTCCTGCAAGCACTGGGCCAAGTCTTTGAATAAGTACAACTCTGAAATTGTTTAAGTGAAGCTTTATGGAGATGAATGCTTTTCTTTGGCTGCTCTTTGTTTTGTTCTGAGTATTTAAATTTGTTGGAAACCACCCAAAGTTGTTTTGAATGATATGGGCATAGAAATTGAATGAATAAATGAATAAACAAATAAATACAATTTCTCAATCCTTTTATTCTTTACCAAACCTTTTCAGCAGGATTTCCATGCTCCATTTCCTGAATTTTTGAAAGCACTTTTTTTTCTTCAGATACAATGCAGCTTTCTATTTCAGTAAGGGCACAAGGTTCCCTTATTAGATAAATAAGGCTTGGGTCCTCTTTATCTAATATGCCATGATCCTGAGTAACCTACAAAACAACAACAATAAAATAAAATAAACCATAAACACATAGCAAACTCTCACCACACCAAAAGCAAACACTCCCTGATACATCCACATTCAATTTCACTGGGCTCCAGCTTCTCTGTACCCTAAAGCTTGTCAGAGGAATCCTCTCTTCAAGACTTTCCAAGAGGCTGCAAATGTGGGGTCCTGCCAGATTGTAGGGAGAATGGTGCTCTATAGGGCATCGTGTTGTGGCTTACCAGCGGCCAGCAGAGCTGGCAGCAGAGTCAGACAGTGAGGAGGTTGGGAAGGAACTTAGGCCAGTCCTGGGGGCTGGGGAAAGCTCGGACGAGAGCTCTGTGTCAGAGGCAGAGAGGGAGTTAGACAGCAGTGAGGCAGAGGAACAGCTGGAGCCTGTTCCCAGTGTAGGCATGCATAGAAGTACCAGAACACAAAGACAACTCAGAAAGCAGGGAGTAAAGCCACACCTTGGAGGTGATTGGCCCCTCCCATAGGAAATAAAAGAGGAGCAAACAGGAAGTGGGCTTTTTCAGGAAAAATTGTGTTCGTTCTGTGACTCTGAGAGACTCTGTGCTGGGTTTTGCCTTGTACTGCCGTTGGAAACAAGTTACGTGGCAGCTTGCCAAACGAGATAAGGTGTGTTGAGAAATATTCCTTTGCAAAACTGTTTGGACAAACCTTGCTGACAATGAATGAATGTAATTCACAGTCGTGTAAAGAAAAGAGGTTCCGCTGGGATCAATTCCTGCCTCCTGCTTGTTAAGGGAGCCTAGGTCAGAATACATGGCTGCTCTAGAGAATGGCTGCTCTAGAGAATACATGGCTGCTCTAGAGAATGCATGTTTTTTAGGTCCCATTGGACGACAAAGAATAGGGACTGGGGGTGCACCCGCCCTGTTTAACCTAGGAGAATGGGCAGATACCCCTAGGGAGAGGCAGTCCTGCAAATAATCTGACTCTGTACCAAGCAGGTCTTCAAAAAGGATAACAAGGATCTTGAATTGCAACTACAAACCAGAAGCCAATGTAGCTCATAAGTTTCTTAGCTTTGTATCTAATATTTTTAACGTTTTAATATTAATTAAATTTAATTTAATTAATTTAATATTAATTGTAAGCTACCAACAGTAGCTTTGCAGAGTGACATGGATGGTACGTCATTTAATGAATTTAATGAATAAATAAATAGCTCAGACAGCAGTGGTGTAACACAGACAAATTGTGTAGCATCCAGTAGTGGACACACTACTGCATGCTGGATGGTCTTCAAAGGCAGGTCCATGTAGAATGTGTTACCATGCTCCAAACAGGAATCACCCAGGATGGGAACAAGGGCTTCCAGTGCTCTTAGGAAGACTAAACACTGCACACATCTAGCAGATCACAACAATGCTTGGAGCCTCTGCTGCTGTTTCCCCCAGCCAAAGTCCTGTGTATATCTTACCTCTTTGCTCAGGCTTGTGAGCTTCCAGAAGCTGCTCTCTGGCTTAGGACTAGCCAGGTATGGAAGACAAGAAGGGAAAAGGAAGGAAAAAGGAAAATGCCTTGCCTATGAACTTGCAAATTCCTGTTTGCTTTTCTGGTTTCTTTATTCATTTAGTCAGATCTGTTCATCATTTAAACTATGGTTTTTGATAGATTATCTTTGCCTGCACAAATATAGTCCTTGGCAAAAGACTGAATATAGATTTCAAATGTTTTTATTTCTGCTTAAAGTCAATCTATACTCTCTCTCCTCCCCCCATGTATATTTTCACAGGCACAGAGAGATTTTATTATCTATTTGTGTAACTACACAAATACGCTTGTGTAAACATTTCCATTTCTTTTTGTTCCTCTGTTGGATTGCTTTTCTTTTTATATATTGCTGTTTCATTCTTTTTGGGGTAGCTTTTTTTCCTCTGAAGTTTTGTACAACAATAAAGCTGGTCCAGGTGTGTCTTTCCAAGGAGAGAATTTCATAACATACAGTTATTTGTGTATTTGTTAATTTATTTGCAGCTATTTATATTCTGCCTAGCTCTTGCAACTTGAGCACTTTACAAAAGTTAAAGGCAAGAAACAGTCACATGAAAACAACTGGATCATGTGGTAATCATATGCTTCAAAAACCGAGCAGCTTGGTTGCCAAAATAATATTCAGGAAATCACAACATTATTCATTAAACAATCACTTAAATCAGTGATGGCTAATCTTTTTGCCATCACGTGCCAGGAGTGGGGTGTGTGTGTATGTGTCATGCGCATGCATGCCCACACCCATAATTCTATGTGCAGGGTCCCCGTGCATGCGTGTGCTCCCCCCTGCTCCTCCCCGCTCCTGGCACGTGATGGCATGATGGGCCCAGTAGACCCGTTTTTCTCTCTCCCCAGGCTCCAGAGCCTTTCTAGGAGCTTGGGGAAGGTAAAAATGGCCTTCTCTACCTTCCTGGAGGCCCTCCAAAGGCCAGAAATGGCCTGTTTGCCAACTTCCAGTGGGCCAAGAAGCCCGAAAATCAGTGGGCTGGCGTGCGCATGCACACTGGAGATGAGCTTGGGTGCCCACCGGTATGGCTACGCTTGCCACCTGTGGCACACATGCCATAGGTTCGCCATCACGGACTTAAATAGTCCAGGTTTATTATCCTTGTAAAATCTCAGTAAGAAAGCTGAAATGCTTTGGTAGAGCCTTGGTAGTACAGGGGTTTAAGGCACCCTGTTATTAAGCTTATTAAGACCAGCTGCCTGCAATTACTGCAGGGTTCGAATCTCGCCAAGGCTCAAGGTTGACTCAGCCTTCCATCCTTTCTAAGGTAGGTGAAATGAGGACCCAGTTTGTGGGGGCAATAAGCTGACTTTGTATAAATATACAAAAGGATGAAGGCTATTGCTGAGCACATTGTAAGCCGCCCTGAGTCTTCGGAGAAGGGCGGCATATAAATCAAATTAAAAAAAAATAAATGGCACCAGTAAGAAAATGTACTGCTGTACCCAAGCAGACACACAGCATAAAAGTGTTAGGACAAATGGAACTGTTAAATATTTAAGCCTAATGGAAAGATGTGTAGAGAAGAAATAACACCAGAATGGTGATGTCAATCATGTAAAAAATTCATGCAGTTTTGAATGCTGATAAGTCCACATGTACCATAATTAAGAATCTCAGGCATAAAATTGAAAATCCGGGTGCATCAAAAAATCAGGAACTAAAGACTCAAAAGTGGATGATCTGCATTCATAGACTATAGCTTTAAATTGGTCTACAATTGTCCTCATTCACCTATAAGAAGTTAATTATAGATCTTATGTGCATAGGTGAGTAAACATATACAGTATAGTTTGGAGGAAAACTCTAATTTTTTTAACAGGAAATCTTCATAAAGTATAAATTCAGCCACTGTCACTTATTGCTGAAATACACTTACACTATTGATTGCTATTTATCTTTAACATGATGACGTTATATCATATGGAAAGAAGAATCTTTGCGACATCCCCAGGATATATTATGAATGATAAACAAATCTTCATAGGCAGAAACAATGCTACTGGGCATATGAATATTCACTAACTTTACAGATCAATGGGAAGAAGAAAACCCAGATACATAAATCTGAAAAATGTGATTTTTTTTTTTGCTTTTTAGAGTATTGCCCTAAAGTAGCATATCTCTACATCCATCCCATTGTCAGCCTCAGTGTTTTTATTGCCTTGAGAAGAACAAATCATATTCCTGAAAAAGGAATCCTGAACTCATGTCCCTCTAATACTAATGGCCTCAGTGCAGCAGCTGAAAAATGTGTTTCATTATCTGGTCACTAAGAGTCGACAATGACTTGATAGAACATCATTGCTCTCTCTCTCCCTCCCTCCCACCCTCCTGCTGGCTGCAGTAAATAAAAGCAGTATTAGAAGAAAGGCAGGCAAGCAAGCGGTTTCTGTCCTTGAAGGACTCACAGGCAGTCTTAGATCAGTGCTATGGAGAATGAATGAGACAAAGATTCATTTCTACAACATCATACTATAAGGGGTTATAATTCTGCTAAGGAGTTGCCTGAGATACCCCTATGCTACAGCCATTGCTACACTAGGGTTTTAAGGGGAACATCCAGTATTTTGAATTAGGCCCAAAAGTCTGTTGGTAGCTAATGCAGCAACTGTACAATGGATGGTTTTATGTACAAATAGGATTGTCCTTTCAATCATATTCAAAATTAAATACATTTTAATATTTACATTATGATTAGCAATAGCACTTATTTTTTTATTTATTTTTTTAAATTTGATTTATATGCCGCCCTTCTCCGAAGACTCAGGGCGGCTTACAATGTGCTCAGCAATAGCCTTCATCCTTTTGTATATTTATACAAAGTCAGCTTTAAGGGTGCCTTAAATCCCTGTACTACCAAGGCTCTTTTTAGACTTTAGACTTATATACTGCTTTGTAGTGCTTTACAGCCTTCTCTAAGCAGTTTACAGAATCAGCATAGAGTCAGCATATTGCCCCCCACTCCAAAAAAATCTGGGTCCTCATTTTACTGACCTCAGAAGGATGGGTCAACCTTGAGCCGGTCAGGTTTGAACTCCTAGCAATGGGCAGAGTTAGACTGCAATATTGTATTTTAACCACTGTGCCACCACGGCTCTTAAATATAGGTTACAGCCTGGACCTCACTTACAGATGTTAGTTAGATTGTTTTGTAAATGTATTTTAACTTTGTATTAAACTTTATTTTATCATCTACTAAAATAGAGTGTGAGGGGTCATTGGTGCTCTCTGAGCTTGCTTGTTTTCTTGCAGACATTTCATTGCCCTAAACTAGGTAACATAATCAGTGCTAATCCTGAGGTACAAATAGTCTTCTTTATTGATAAAATAGAGTGTATAGCAGGGGTGAAATCCAGCAGGTTCTGACAGGTTCTGGAGAACCAGTAGCAGAAATTTTGAGTAGTTCGGAGAACCAGCAAATACCACCCCTGGCTGGCCCCAGAGTGGGGTGGGAATGGAGCTTTTGCAATATCCTTCCTTCAGGAGTAGGGTGGGAATGGAGATTTTGCATTATCCTTCCCCTGGAGTGGGGAGAGAATGGGGATTTTGCATTATCCTTCCCATGGAGTGGGGTGGGAATGGAGATTTTGCAGTATCCTTCCCCTCCACGCCCACCAAGCCACGCCCACAGAACCGGTAGTAAAAACATTTGGATTTCACCACTGGTGTATAGCCACAATAAACTGAATTATAATTGTCTGACTCCAGCTTTTTGTAACACTAGCAGCTTCTGGATGGTTCCGGAAGGCAGCATTGCTGTAGTCCAGCCTAGTGGCGAGCAGTGGGTGGGTTACTTAATGAATCATAGCTTTCCCTCATGCTGCCATTCAGTTGAATTATTTGGATTGAGACTGAATTGCAACCTTTAAAGAAATCCCATTTTTTCAGTTTTGCTACTTATGGATATAGTGGCAGGATTATTACCATTTATGTAATAAATGACCAGCCATAGAGTATCAAACTCTTCTGGCCACAGGGCTCTTGCTGGCAGTATGTTACGGTCCAGATGGAGGTCAAAAGCAAAGATTATTCCTCGCTACAGTTAAAGAGCAGTGTAGATTTATTTGTAAATACATATGAGGGAAAGAAATGTCTGCATAATGTAAGCCAAGGCTTGAGCGGAGTTCATCTTTTCACTGGCAGAAAATAGAAAACTACAGGAATGGGGGATGCCAGAACGAAGGAGCTCTAATGAGGCAGAGCTCATAATAATCTCTCTGCAAAGGATAAAATAATAAAATCTGAGGCCATTTCTAATTTAATCCTCTCTCAGCAGGTTGCCAAAGCTTTTCCAGATTTCCTAACAGGTTTGGTTAATTCCATGCTAAACCTCACTGGATGTGGATTTTTAAAAACTTAATATCCCCAAACCTTTATTCGACTGATGTCTCTGTTCTCCAATTGCGTCCCATCCTTTTAGACTAAATTCTGCTATGGAAGCCCTGAGATTGAAACTGTTGGGCGGTGGGGAAATATCACATGAAGAGAAGATCGAGGAAATGTCAGGTCCGGGTGTATCTGATCTTCAACCTAGAGGTTTACTCCTGATGGGAAGAAATGCTTAGAAGATGCAGACACACTTCCAGAAGGAAGATGGGTTCTGAGAATGGCTCTAATGGACCAGGTGGGAATCAGGTTCTTGTGCAAACTACAGGAATGCCTTGCCGGCTTGAGAATATATCCCGCTCGTCATAATAGAAAACTGGAGATTCTGTACACTGAGACGGGGGTTTCTTTCTGATTGACGGGAGGGGAGGAGGAGCAGGGCGAGCAAGTGAGTGACAGCCTGGGGATCCCAAAAGTAGCAATTTTTGGCAGCGCTTGTTAAGAATGGAGAAGGTTCAGTACGGGCTGCTCTTGCTGATGTACTTCCCCAAGGTAAGGGCAGAGGATGATGGCCTTTTTATCCTGAGAATGTCTCCTGCTCAGGTTGCTCAGGTCTTGTGGAGTTCTGATCCACCTTCAAAACCGATTCAGATACTTTTCATTTCTTCTTCATCACCACAGCTTCATTTCCTCCCCTGGGCTCCCCTGGATGTGATCTTGGGTGATCTTTCCTCTATTTTTAAAGACACAACAACCCTTGATTGTAGACCATTGTCCGAGGGAAGAAAATAGCTGTCAAAAAGCCCTTGGTAGAGATATGGACTTAGGCACTTGATCCTGCGCAGGCAAGGATCAAGTGCCTAAACCAGGGGCAGTTTTATCCTGTCGACTCAGATTTTTTTTTTTTACTCAAAACAAATGCAGCCATATTGTTCAAATCTGTCAGGTGAATGGGTTCCTCCTTTAAACTGCCTTGTGGTAAATAATTCATGTCTAGAGCCCTCCCCCACCTCCTGGGACAGCTTTCAGGGTTACTGACTGGTTCTTCCGTGTCTCCCCAAGATCATCCAATCAAACCATACTTTAACTGCATACACAACCGTTCTGCCATTGGCTTGAGGAAGCTAGAGAGACTAACAGATGTATTGTAACTCCTATTGCAACAGATGCCTACAAGTGCCTCTCATATGTGGTTCTTATGCAAATCTCTCCCCCCACATCCAAGACATTTGCGTATTTACTGGAACTCTGACACAAGTAAAGCTGGATAAACATGTGACTTAGCTTTGGTCCTGTATTTGACATGTAAAGATGAGAGTTCTCACTATTGCAACTGAGAGTCCTCAAGGGTTGTTTTGTTTTTCCCTGTTCCACATTCACCCACTAGTACTTTGCATTGTCCCTGTTTTCTGCTGGGATTCAGTGTGGTATATCCGAGTGGATTGTTATTAGAGGAGTTTATACCCTTTAATCTTCAAGATAATCTCTGCCTTGCAGGGATTCAACAATATATTTTCCATCAGGGTTGCAGGGGAAGCTATGCTTGTGTTAAAGTATACTTAGAAATATTTGCCGTAACACAAATGTGACAGTCTTGCTCCACCCCCACCCCCCCATTCAAGGCAGAATTTCCTGATGGTTGCAAAAGCAGGCTTCTCCCTGAAGATGACATCAATACAATAAGATTGTAGATATTGCCATCATAGCGAGAAGAACAACACATCAGACCACAGCACTGGAGAGATAACAGGGGCAAATTCATCAGAAAAAAATGTGACATTTCTTTGGTTAATGTGTTTCACTATGGTTAGGCGTCCAACAATGAGTGTTTCTTTGGTTGACGTGTTTGTAAGAAATGCTAAGAATTTAGATTTTTCTTCTGAGTGTCATTAGATCCGCTTTCACTCAAGATCTGGGGCTCTGTCTAATTAAAATTGACTTGATTTGGCTCTGCAATGAATTGTCAGCAGTATTAAGATTGCAATCAGTCTCAAAGTTTCCACTGAAATCAATGAAACTCTGCTTTATATACTTCATTCTTATTGAATGCATTTTTACTCTTGAGTATAATATCAAAGTCACATTGCTAAAGGGAATCTAAAAGTTGGCTTTCTTTTCCTAGCCTGCCCATATAGACCATTTTAGCTTTAAAGGATTTTTAAAAATTCCTGCAAATAGTATGCAACTCAGAAAGGATTCAAAATATTATCTGGTGGTTATGACTGATATCAGCCATTTATTTTAAAAATAATACCATAAAACCTGACTGGAGCGTCAAATGTTTGAAAGATGTGGAAGCTACTAAAATGAAGTTTTTGATAATAGCCAATGTATTTATTTACTTTCAAAGGGGAGAGAAAGTGAGGCATTTAAATTTCACATTTTATTAAGAAATCTTTCATATTCTTCCTATCTTCCGATATCAGGATTATGGAAGAAACTAGAAGGTCAAAGGAAAATAGAACCAGATCTTCCCCACTGAAAAACTCACCTAAGAGAGAGAAAACTTCTGAGTTGCATCATAATAGTTGATTTTCACAGCCTTTGATTGTCTTTGCACATGTACAGGTAGTCCTCAACTAAAGACCACAACTGAGCCCAACATTTATGTTGGTAAGTGAGAAATTCATTAAGTGAATTTTGCCCCACTTTGCGGCTTTTCTTGTCACATTTGTTAAGTGAATCACTGCAGTTGTTAAATTAGTAACACGGTTGTTAGGTGAATCTGGTTTCTCCATTGACTTTCACTTGTCGGAAGGTCGCAAAAGGGAATCGCATGACCCTGGGACACTGCCACCATCATAAATGTGAGTCAGTTGTCAAGCATCCAAATGTAAATCACATGACCCTGGGGAATGCTGCGATGGTCATAAGTGTGAAAAATGGTCATAAGTCACTTTTTTCAGTGTTGTTGTAACTTCGAATGGTCACTAAGCGAACTGTCCTAAGTCGAGGACTACTTGTGCTGTATCCGATTTGACAGGTCTGATTTTCCTTTAATTCTTTGAAGGTCTTGGAATGGAATTTCTTTCTATTTATTGCTGATTGCATTTCATTATTATAACACTTCTCCACATTATATCCCACAAAGCTATAATTTTCTTAATATTTATAAAGTGTCTATTTTGTTTCTTAGATTGGTAAACTCTTGTTGAAAATTATGCTAACGGTTTTGCTGCCAGACCGTAGTGTGTCTGGTTTTCCACGTATGCTAAGACAAAACAAGCAGACCAAATTGTCTGCTATACACAATGTGATTCAGCACATTGTGTAAACCAGGCCAGTGCCTCTTCCTCCTCTTCCACTACCTATTTAGCCACTGAAAAAAACACAATAATGCAGAAAATGCAGTGGTTTCTGGGTAAATGCTGCTATCCTAATCCGTTTCCCTTCTTATGCGTAGTTGAAATAGATAGTCTGCAAAGAATGGGTAAGCCAATAAAGCAGAGCATTTTGTTCAAATGGCGTTGTGTTCATTTCTAAAATGTCACCTTTCTTGAAACATCTGGAGCATGCAGAAAAACCAAGAATAGTTTGAGGTGCACTTTTAAAACCCCATAGAATACTAGATCTGTCCCACTGAATTCATTCAGATTTGCTTCCAAGAAACTGTGCAGAGATTTGCAGTTTTATTGTGGAATCAGTTTTTGTGGATTGCAACTTGGGACATAATTGCATAATGACATCTGCTGGAAGTGGAGAAGTGTCATCATTTGTGTGATGTCATAATGGATGTGTCATCATTCACCCCCTCTTCCCTCCCATGCCTGTATTATTCCATGATTTCACTATTTTTTTTGTTTTTGTTTTTCATTAGTTTCTTTTAGATGAATATCCATTTCAGATATTCTGCAAAGGAAAATAGGTTGCTGTTTAATTCAGGTATACAGGTCTCAAGTAGTCTCTTTCTGTGATAACTGTCTAGGTGATATTCATGCTTTGTCTTTCATGATCTTCATTTATTCTTGTGGAATCCATTTGTATAAATGAATGCTCTAGTTTACAAATAAGTGGGCTAAATTAACTTGTTGCGGTAGCAAGTAATTAAATAATTTGGTGTAGGGAGAGCACAACAATAGCATACTTAAGGTCACACCAATAAATAAAAGTTCTACAACATGCACATTTATTTCAAGTTCATGCAGTTGTACTGAGTGGGATTCTCTTCCTAATAAAACAGGCATAATTGTAATTGTAAGCCCATTTTTCTAAAAGTACCGTTCGAAATGAATAAAGAAAAAGAAATCTGAATCATTTTGGTTTGAAAATTACTTGTTTGAAAAGAAGCAAGTCAGTTATTTAAACTAAGACAAGTTGATTAAAGGTAAAGGTTCCTCTTGCACATATGTGCTAGTCGTTCCTGACTCTAGGGGATGGTGCTCATTGCCGTTTCAAAGCCAAAGAGCCAGCGCTGTCCGAAGATGTCTCTGTGGTCATGTAGCCGGCATGACTAAACGCCGAAGGTGCACAGAACACTGTTACCTTCCCACCAAAGGTGTCCCTATTTTTTCTACTTGCATTTTTTTTACGTGCTTTCGAACTGCTAGGTTGGCAGAAGCTGGGACAAGTAACAGGGGCTCACTCCATTACGCAGTGCTCGGGATTCAAACTGCTGACCTTTCTGATTGACAAGCAACCCTGAGAAAATACATTGCTTTAGTCTCTTCCATATTATTCTTATTTGCAGTCCGTCTTCACTAATATCAACTCTGAGTAGCATAAGCCGCCCTGAGTCTTCGGAGAGGGGTGGCATATAAATTTAATTAATTAAATTAATCAACCCATCTTTGCCTAAGATACCTTATGCTTGTTCTACTATATTATCAGTTCATCCTATATTTTTGCCTTGTGACACTTACTGACTTTGCAATTGTTAAATGTTTTACCAGTCTTCTAAGATTAATAAAAAGACAGCCAGAGCAACCACCTTTTCAGCAGCTGTTCTACCAGGAAAGGATGACATTGCCTTGGTAATGGTTCACATTTCTGATAATAAGCAATGTAGAGAAGACAAGCAAAGTAGAGAGTGCCAAGCAGTTGGATAATATTGCAGTGATTCTAATCTGGAAGGGATTAGGTAACCAAAGCATATCATCAATGCAGGACTTGAATAAATTGCTCTCTGTATCTTCTGCCAGTGAAAGTGCTTTGCGTTTTTTTTTTAAAGAAAAGAAATAGTAAAGGTTTGATTGATTTGATTTGAAATCTTATTTTATATGTATAAACTCATCTTCTTCGTGGACATATTGCTGAACAATCTTATTTGTGTTACATGAAAGCAATGCAGCAGGGTATGGTTGAAGGGTGTGTGTGCGTGCTAGCCAGATATTCTTGGATCAGTTTTAACTGCATTTTGCAAGTGGGTCATTGGTAGAAAAGGGGTGGGGGGAAAGACTTTAGTCTTTACATAAACCTGATATCTTAAGGTGAAGTTTGCTGTATTGGAGGCAGTCCAGATTAAGACAAAGAACTGAAAGCTCATGATGCCTGACTCATCTGAAATCATGAAGTGGTTTATTTAATAGAAGAAAAGATTCTATATTAATAGCTTCAGTAACTTAATTGTTTTCCAGATTACATGAGGACTCTTTTATTCATTGTAGGAGTTTAAAGACCCTTCTAAGCCAACTATGTTACTCTTCCATTTTCTCTGTAAGCTTCTCCTAACCGTTTTGTCACTTCATCACTTGTTTCTTTCACCTGGGAAGATCAGATTGAAAAGGATGGAGTGTTCCTGTATCTTCAGACTTTTCCTCATTATAAAGGTATTAAAACAGATGGAAGTTGAGTAAAATCACTAAATGCAGAAGAGAATATTTTGTGAATAGCCAATATACTTCTTATAGCAATTTACAGTGCAGAGCATTAAGCAAAGGGGTCTGGAGATTAAGCCTTTAAGGGTAGAATCTGGTTTAGTCCCTCATTTCTTAGATCTCATTATTTCTAGTAGCTTTACCCAGTCTCCTTGAATGTTTCAAATGCAAGAATTTACATATGTATATGATCCGATCACATACTTATTTGGTTGTGCTCAGGAATAGATAATATGGAGCTGAAAGGGATATTTTAAAAGATAAAGCAAAATCAGCAAATGATAAAATGAGGCATTCTTATTTAAAGATATGGACAAATGTGTAATGTCTATGGAGATTCACAGTCATCCAGATCATGGTTGTTCCAAAAGGTGCTGTTCAAAAGGCAATTGGCTTTTTGTTTTTGTTTTTCTTGAAAAGTTTCGCTTCTCATCCAAGAAGCTTCTCCAATCCAGAACAGTCAAAGCTTCTTGGATGAGAAGCAAAACCTTTTCACGCAAAAACCAAGAAAGTCCAGTTGTCTTTTGATTAGTACCTTTGGGGCGAATGTGTAATATTTATAATGCAATGCCTGATATTTATGCTGATTAAAATACTTCAATTTCTATAGAAAAATAATAAAAAGCATTTTTCACATACCACATAATTGTGGGATTTATGCTGCAAACTGTGGAGCAGTTTAGGTGGTTTTTAAAGGGATTTTGATAAATGAATCAAGCCCAAAGATCCCTGTTGTTATATTAGTGTTATGGAACAAAGCTTTGCCAAGCTATAAATATATAAGTGGGGGTTCTAAGCAATTTAGCAGTCTCTTCCACATTTGCAATTTTGAGTATAGAATTAAGACAGGAATGGGCTCTTCTTGGTTAATTAACCCACAGTTAAAAGATTTAATATTTTACAATACTAAAGTTTACATTTTCCCTCAGGATACATACTCAGGATCATTTAATGCAAATTAGATAAGCTATTTGCATCTTTGTGTTACTGTTTTATATTCTCAGTCTCTCTTGATCTTTTTTGAATTAGCTTTTTATCTGAGAGAGAGAAAAACTCATAATGTACCTTTTTCTAGTTATGCTATGCTTACACAGTAAAATGAAAGCAATCTTGTGTAAAGCTTTGATTAGATCAAAATAGCCTTTTGAACTGAATCTTTGCCAAATTGATTCAATGCATTGAACTGAATCAGGTCCCTTCAAATTGGTTTAGTGATTTGCTGGATTTTTGCATATATTCTTACACACTGTTTATCAACCTGATGATTTGAATTGAATAAATTTAATTAGTGAGATTGATGGTTCAAAGGCAACTGAACTAATTCTGAAATCAACAATTCAGATTGACTGATAAACCTATGTGCATTGTCCTAAAATATAGATTATTTTAGATTCATTATTTTAGAGTAGTTATTTGCTCAATAGGTCTTCTAATCTTATTTTAATTTGCCACAGAACTGCGGCTACAGAATTATAGCTAAAATTATTGGATTTCCTCCTCTTTTCCTTCTCCTCCATATTTATCATTTCTTCTTACTCTCTACCTAGAAAGGTGTTAAGGGCATTAATATTAATAACTTGTTTTTAAATAATAGGGTAAATGAAGCATGGGATATCTTCTTCACCTCTTTAGGATTCTTCCCAGAAAATAATGGTTAACACAGGATTTAGTGCATGAAAGTTATGCCTGTAGCTCGGAGTTTGGATGATTAAATGATTCCATTCAAGATGAATCAGAACATTTGCAATGAGATAGTTTTTAGGTTATAGATGCTACCTGCCATCCTAGTTTGTTTTCTTTCTCTGTTTTGCTGTAGCTGGTGTATAATTTTTTTTCACCGTATAAGACAGGAGCACAATGGCTCAGGTGGTTGGGACACTGGGCAGGAGGTTAGCAAGCCTGAGTTCGAGACCTGAGAGCTGCCAGGGGGTGGGTTGAACTCTTCTCCTTCATTCCAGCTCCTGCTGGGGACACGAAAGGAGGCTTCCTCAGGGCAAAGGTGATGTTACTAGCTAATCCTTTCAACCTGGAAGCACCTCGGTGATTCTGATACAAGTGCAAAAAACCCAACAAACTGCTTTATAGGACTATTGAAGTATAGGAGAGCACCTACATGTCTACTGAACAAGCTCCATAGGTTTTATTAAAATGATGTTAAAGTCCTATTTGGTTACTGTGGAGAAGGTGGAAAGTGAGCAACTTCTTATAGTTGTATTTATTGTATTTATTTCTCAACAAATACTCTGTGACCTCTACAAGTAGTTGTTTTTGGTTGTTGCAAAATGGAAGCAAATAATTCATTAATGAAGAGATCAGTATGGAATTTATGTGGTCTTGGAGAAGTATCTTTGTGGTTTTCTCTCTCAGGATCCACAATTGATTCAACACCGTGTGTGGGGGGAATAGGTTGTAACTACCGGTCCTCTGTTTTGATGCTAAGGTAGGACAGAGATCAACACTAGCATATGCAACCAGTGACTTTGCCATAATGGATGATGAGGTCTTGGTGAGCGGCCTAAAATTTCCTCTATTCCCGATAGCGATAGGAATGATGTGAGCAGTTCTGGATGGTCCCCCATGAGATTCTTACACTGCCTGCTATCCATTGCTTTCCCCACTTTAAAACATAGGACACAGCTAGAGAAAAATTTTATTTCATAACATGAAAGCCAGTAGGGTGACTTTTGGGCCACTCGGTCACTCTCAGCCCAACCTATTTTATGGGGTTATTGTGGGGGAAATAGGAGGAGAAAAGAATATTAGGTATCTTGGCTGTCTTGAGGTGTTTGTTTGTTTTTAATAATAAAGGTGAAATTAAAAAAATGATAATTAAATATAAAATATTGATAGGAAGGCAAGAAGGGAATATTGAAGTCTGTGTTTAACATATGTTCTAAACAGAGTATGACTACTTGTTTTGGACTGCAAAAGCCCAGATGATTACTGGATGGAAATAAAGAGATTTAGAGTATTCTCTTTGCTGTTGTCTACTGGTTCTCCAGACTTTTGCATCTGGTAGCCCTCATTCAGAATAACTTTAATAACTGCAAGTCGCTTTTGGAGAAAACTCAGATTTGAGAGTTGCTTAATTTTTCCATCTATTGCAACTTATTGAGATATACCTGTCATCTTACAGGTCAGTTGACAGCATTTCTCAGGTTATGACTATTTGTACAGTGACTGTTCAAACTTGCAACAGTGGTGAACAAGGGGATTTTCAAGTCCTTGGAGTTCTAGCTGCTGCAGTGCCTGGGCACTTCAATGCCTGGCTTGCAATTACAACACTACAGTGAGCTGCAGTTGCATGTTTGCAATTTCCAACATTCACTGCCAACTTCCCACAAGCAAAGTCAATGGGGGAGCTGGCAGGAAGTCAGAAGATTTGGTCAAATGAGGTCCTTAGTTAAAGATAGTAAGTGGGTTTGCCAGAAATGCTGTTGCTAAGCAACATGGTCACATGACATCATGCTTTATAACCCCATTTCTTAGCAACAGCAATCCCAGTCCCAGTTGTCATCGTAACATGAGGACTACCTGTGTTAGCTACCTGATCTGACCTATTAATGATTTAGTTGGCATAAAACTAATTACTTTTATACTTCCTTCTAATGCACCATTCCCCTTAAATTGGCTCCATTGTAATTAGAAAAAGTTCCTTATATACTATATACGTATCTCAAGTTTATATTTCGCTGATAAAGAAATAAAGGGAGACTAGTATAGATCTATTTCAAGCTATTTATCTCTCATCAGCTAGCCATACCCTTACTTGGATTCCAACTTGGGCTGCCTGCATGTTGTATTAACCTCTGAGCCACAAGTTCTCCTGCCTTCATCAGCTTGAGCCAGGGGAGAAATTAAGTGTTTTTCTATCGAAGCACCTGGTCTACCCCAACATGTGGGAGGGAGCATACTGCATCCTTTTCACCTTTCAGCTCCAATCCAGGAAGCCTCAAGCAGTCACATTCACGACAAACCATTTTATACCAAATTTATATTTCGCTGATAAGGAAATAAAGGGAGACTAGTATAGATCTATTTCAAACTATTTAGCTCTCATCAGCTATCTATCTATCTATCTATCTGTCTGTCTGTCTGTCTGTCTGTCTGTCTGTCTGTCTGTCTGTCTATCTATCTATCTATCTATCTATCTATCTATCTATCTATATATATATATACACACATACATACACACACACACACACACTATACAGTACACAGTACATATAAAGAATATATATGTGTAGCAGGCACGTCAAATATTTATGAAAAGATGAAGCACACTAAATTTCATAGAAATCTATGTGGAAGTGTTCAAAAGACACCTCCCAACATCCAACATATATATATGTTGGATGTTGAGGAGGTGTCTTTTGAATATTTGCACATAGATTTCTATGAAATTTAGCGTGCTTCATCTTTTCATAAATATTTGGCATGCCTGCTAAATTCTGTTCTTCATCTCATTTTTCTGAAAATTAAAAAAGGAAACAACCATCTGTATTTTCTCTTGTTGGATTATAAAATAACATTGTTTCCCAAATCTTGATCTGATTCCAGGCATCAAATTAGACTGGACTTCTTCCAGTGTGACTTGGACCATGTTGGGCGATTTCCAGACCCTTGGAGTGGATCTGATAATTTCTTCACACACCTAGTTATTATCCTTCATTATTGCCAAGGCATCACTACAGCTTCATGTTGGCTGGGAATTGTGGAACCTATGATGCTAATACCTTTGGAGGGCACCAGGTTTAAGAAGGCTGCTATAAACTTAAAGAGTACCATACAGAAATTTATAAGGAGAAGCATACATATTTATTAATGTTGAGGAAATGCTATATGGCTTTTAAAAAAATGTCATGACATTTGAAAAGGACTCTGTAGATATGACTGAAATATCATTTGATTTCCTGATATTGTGTTGCCCATTATGTAAATATTATTACAGAAAAATATGTCTACAGAAATAGCACACTTTTTAAACAATACACAAATGTTGGGAGTACCATTTTAGTCACTAATGCTAAATTCTTGTCACATGTATTTTCAACTCCAAGGGATATTCTTCTGAATCCTTAGGAGTACATTGCAGATACATACATTATACACATCCACACTTGCTATTCAATTTATTTTTATGCTCTTTTAATTTATATTTTTATTCTGCTCCTTTCTCTTGTTCTTCCTTCTTTTTTCATATTATATCATATTCTAATTCAAAACCAATATAGTGGAGATCCTGGTGTAAAACAATGTAAATAGGACTAGGTAAAATGGATCTTATATCTATGGTTAATGGATAAAAATGCTAACTTAGTGTTTATAGAGAAAGAATTTAATTTCTCCCAACCCTGCCCGCCAAATTATTATAGTAGATTCAGGTTTGTGAATAGAGAGTGCTATTGGCTATAATGTAGGCATTTCATCAATGTCTTAATAGCTGGGACATTGTAGAAACACCTCAGTGTACTCTCCACCCAAACCTGGTCTCATGTGGCATATGGGCTATAGAATGCATTTGTCAAAGAACTATGCCTGGTCCCAGCCCACTTAGCATTTAGGAAAATGGTTTAAATCCATTTCCCCCCACAAACTGCTAAATGTTATTTGAACTAATTTGATTTTAATTTTTGTCAATTTATATCACATCAGCCCATCCCATCTGGTCAGGCAGGGAAAGCTATGTTGAAGACCCCATCAATTAAAGAATTCTGATGGGTGAGGTCCAGGAAGAGAGTTTTCTCTGCTTTAGCTCCTGCCCATTGGAACATTCTCTCCCCAGAGGTGAGGTGGGCCTCTATTCTCTAGTCTAGGCCCTTCAAAAATATCTAAAGACATGGTTCCGTCATCTTGTTTGGGTATCAGAGAGGAGCATGGAGCCCTGGAGCTGGTTAGCATCCTCCCCTTGCCTTTTAATTATCTTTTGATGTTGAATTTTATTTTCCTTGCCTCTATTTTAAATTTTTACATTCAGTTTTTATGTTTTTAACATTTTATCTGTCCACTGCCTAGAGTCCCTCTGTGAGGGAGATGAGCAGTTTCTTAAATTTGATGAAGAAATATCGATTTTATTCATGGTTTACAATTTGTATCTTTAACTGCCATAAGAGACCCAGTTTAGTGTAGTGCTTAAGGTACCAAACTAGAAATTAGGAGATTGGAATTTGTAGTTCTGCCTTAAGCATGAACCCAGTCATTCTCTCTGGGCCCTAAGAAAAAGACAATACAAACCAGTTCTAAAAATTTTGTCAGGAAAACTGCAGAGGCTTGTCCAGGCAATTGATTTAACCACTTCTAAAAATTAAACTAATAAAACTGCAGGGACTAGTCCAGGCAGTCATGAAGAGCCAATACTGACTGAATTGTATATAAAAAAAGTTCACACACACACACACACACACACACCATGGAGCAATTTGGATTCAAGAGACAAAAGATGATTCATGGAATCTGTGGACACACCCATTGTAGTTATCAGCCACACCTTCATTATGTTTCATTTCAGGAAATGCTAACAGATTTAGTTTTTCCCCTCTGCAAAAGGAAATCTGTTTTCTTTTCCAAATCTCTGCACAGTCTTATTATATATTAGGAGCTCTCTAGCTGCAAGATAGGAGTTAATTATTAGGAAACCTCATCCTTCTTAAGCATCTTATGCCTGTTGACTCTGGTGCCTTAGGGCTAAATAAAAGTAACATATGTCTGCTAAGATGGGAGTTTATTTTAGAGTACAAGAAAGTTTCTGCTAATGAGGCTATTGTTGATAGGGTCAATGGTTTTATCATTATGTAAGACCAGTTCTTAACCTACTTACCACCATGACAATTACAGTTAAATCATCTGAGTCTACAAATCTAGGAGACCAATTAATCTCAGATCCAAGTACTGCAGTACTAGATTAAGTTAATGAATTTGCTGTTAGGGATGGTCCCTTTTTCCAGAAAGACCATCAAACATCAGCTACTCCAAACAAATGCTGTGGTCGTATTGCAGCTTCTTTAAACAAAGAATAGAATAGAATAGAATAGAATAGAATAGAATAGAATAGAATAGAATAGAATAGAATAGAATAGAATAGAATAGAATAGAATAGAATAAACAGAGCTGGAAGGGACCTTGGAGGTCTTCTTGTCCAGCCCCTGCTCAAGCAGGAGAACCTATACCATTTCAGACAAGTGACTGTCTAGCCTCTTCTTAAAAACCTCCACTGATGGAGCACCCACAATTTCTGAAGGCAAGCTGTTCCATTGGTTAATGGTCCTCACTGTTAGGAAGTTTCTCCTTAATTCCAGATTGCTTCTCTGTTTGATTAGTTTCCAACCATTGATTCTTGTCCTGCCCTCTGGTGCTTTGGAGAATAATTTGACTCCCCCCCTTCTATGTGGCAGCCCCTCAAATACTGGAATACTGCTATCATGTCACCTCTAATTCTTCTTTTCTTTAGACTAGCCAAACCCAAAACCTGTAGCTCTTCTTCCAAGATGATAGAGGATGATGGAAATTGTCATCCAAAACAGAGATTTCAAGATAAAATTAGATGGCAATATGTATTTGACATTAAAACAAAAGATGTAAAGATAGAACAGTGACTAAAATTACACTGGAGGAATGTTATTAATCAGTATGAATACTGCAAGTTCTGTAGTGATATATTTTGTTTTTAAATAATTGGATTTTATTTGGGATATAGACCAGAATTTAAAAGGTAGTACTTGATCTGAAATAGTAAAGGGAGCATTATGATAAACCATAAGTGGAAGGAAACCTAACTTAAGCAATGATGTATGAGTCTGGACAGTGTTGCTACAGATGTTGATCAATTGCTTTCAACTGTGTGCTATGACACAGAAAAATATTTAGAAGGAGAGGAGAAAAAATTCATCTGCCTATTTCCCATAAATCTCAACCTTGCTGTCTTGCTGGTAGTGTTATTAATGTTACTAGCATTGAGAAAATGAATTCTCCATACTCCTTTGTCAGACCTAGAACAAATGATTACAGACTAGCCTTTAATACTTTAATGTAAAGATTTGAATAGAATCCTATCTTAGAGACAAACTATCACCATCATGAGCTACAATTGCAAATAACTTTTAACAAATGGCAGCTTTGTAAAGCCCCATTATTTTTTAATTTATGGTGGTAAAGGATAGCTTTCAGAGGGTTTTCTGTGATACCTAATTTATACTGTGATGGCTGTTTCAGTGCTGCTGTGGATTTAATAGCCCAGATAGCTACTTCACAGATTTCAGATACATAGTTTGTGATAGAAGCTATTAAGAAATGCATTAGGAAATGTAAGGAAAGCTTCCATGCCTATCGTGATAAAATATATCTGTTCGTTAACTTCTGGAAACAAACAAAAACATGAGTGAGTGGTTAGGCGAGGAGACTCAAACTCATTGGTAGCTCACATTGCAATGAACAAGGACATGCATTCAATTTTGCAGCTACAAAGATTGTTGGATTAGCAGGGACAAAAATAGCCAGGGAAATGATTGAAGCCTGGAAACGGACTCCTTGTCAATCAACAGGAATGCTGCTTTGCCATCAGTTTATCAGGTACTTAGGAGTGATGGTGCAGCAGCACAAGGAAACAACAATGAACAACTTAATAGCTGGTCATCAACATCCCAATTAACAATTACAAATCACATACAACCAGGCACCACATAAACACTATGCATGGAATAGCCCAGTGCAACATTTTGGAGAAACAGAAGTCCCCTGAGAATTGGCTCCAGCAGGAGTCTGAAAGCTTAGCATACTAAACCTCTGGTCCCAGTGATTGAATTAAATTGGATCCCCAAAACAGATGGTCTTCTCCATCATTCTCTGCTTATGAGCTTCCAGTAGCATTGTGCTGTCTTCAGCATGTTCATATTTTATTAGAATTCAGTGTTTCTTAACCTCAGCAACTTTAAGGTATGTAAACTTCAGTTCCTAGAATTCTTCAGCCAATGTGGGTAATTGTATAGTTGCTGGGGAATTCTGGGAATTAAAGTACAACCATGATTCGGGTAATTGTAGGGCATCAGTAGATTCGTGTGATCTGTATATATACCTATGATACGGATAATTGTAGCAGCTTCAGTACAGTAGGATCTCACTAATTTCATTTGTGTATACTATGCTTTTGGGATTTACTTTGGAGAAAGCAGGTTTTGCTTAGTAGTATTAGATGAAGAGATTGGCTTTTGGTTTTCCATCAAAAATACATTGAGACTCAAGGTTAATGCTGTTTCATTTTCTGCTGTGAATTCCATATTGTATAATTTGTTAGAGAATGGAATAGATTTCAACACTTAGTGATTAACTAAATGCTTTATTCATAATTTGAGTCATACTATATGGCCAACTACCAAAATCTCTCTTTAACTGGGTTACAGTTAAAACAGT
Organism: Pantherophis guttatus; assembly: GCF_059756535.1. Taxonomy (NCBI): domain Eukaryota; kingdom Metazoa; phylum Chordata; class Lepidosauria; order Squamata; family Colubridae; genus Pantherophis; species Pantherophis guttatus. The sequence goes on from NC_142064.1 coordinate 175,717,565, forward strand.
AGGATAAAATTATGATAGCCACTACATGTATGAACTAGATTTCTTTAATCATATCAACCCAAATTTAGGTAGTGGCATTTTTTAATTCTTTGTAATCCAACAGGAAGTTGGGAAAGAATTATGTAGAAGTGCTTTGGATTTACTCCATTGCTCTGTCTGTCTGTTATTAGAAGAATAAATGTAAGAGTTAGTTTTCAGACTGATTGAAATTCAGACTATGATTATGCAACAATCTAAAAACTTTTCCATTGTTGGTGAAGACAGCTGCCTCCCCTATGATATATTGTACATTGAGATATTGATATTAATCCTAAATCGAAAATGAATTTACTTGTTGAAATCCTTCAACTTCTATTATTTCATTTTAATAAATCTTGCCAAGGAAAACTCTGAATTTTCATCTGGGAAGCGATGTTTAGATCAGGCAGCTGCTAAAGACCTCGTAAGATCTCTCTGAAAACAGAATGGAATGGAACCAATTCCATTGGTGGAAAAAGTTGCCTTCCTCCCACCAAAAAATCAAGATTGAAAATTTGCTGAATATGGCTGGGGGGCCTAGATTGGTAAAATGAGGACCCAGATTGTTGGGGGCAATATGCTGACTTTGTAAACTGCTTAGACTGGGCCGTAAAGCATGATGAAGTGGTGTATAAGTCTAAGTGCTATTGCTATTAAAGGTTTGGAAGTGCATAGATATAATACAATAGGAAAAGGAAAAAATTAGATACACATACTGTATATTACAAAAGAAAATACAAATTTCTCTTCTGGCCACATCTGGAAGAGTTCCAGAAGCTTTGCTCTGCATGCTTTCTCTATCTCGTTTTGAAAGATACAAAAAATTTCTGATGATTTCCCTCCATCTTACTCCAAATTCCATGGTATGAATGCAATATTCCACACAGAGCCCAATCAATACTATCGTAGTCTGTGTTGGTAGTAATGATATAAGAAGATGCAATGCAATGTAATGCATCTTCTTCACTTGAATTTACTGCAGCGATCATTATCTAATGTATGGACCACAGTCATAGTAAGGAATGATTCATAAGATAAATTTTGCAGATGCTGCAGATTGATTACAAATACCTATATCTCAAAAGAAAAAAAACTAGCTGGGTTGGCAATCTGTATTCAGTTGGAAGTTGAGTAAATCTATGTTGGCTATTATTCTCCATATCTGTGGGATGAGGAATTGGTTCTTCCTGTAAATGAATGCAGTTACTTAAGAAGTAACAAATCCAATTAAAAAAAAATTAAGATGGCTGCAAGAAATTTAAAAGGAATTCTACTAGCAATATATGACAATTATGCCTCAAGTTTTTCTCTATGATATCTGCTTTCTTAATATTTTACATGTATATTTAACTCAGACAATCATTTGATTTTCTCCATAAAAATGTTATCTTCAGAAGCAGATCTATCTAGAGCATAATACATTTCAAAGGAAGCAAGAGCATTCAATTTCCTGATATTATCGAGATTAATTCTTTTGCTTCCAATAGTTGCCAGAACGGTACATAATTTCATCGATATAACAAAAGTAAAATTGGCAATAAATATATTTTTGTTGATTTAAAGTTTTATTGTATATAGGGACCAAGGGAAATCTTAATTTTATGTTATTGCTTTCCTCAAAGCCACACTGAGAGCAAAATCAAATACTTGTAGCACAAATCAAAGGCAATTTGGATATATTAATTTGAATGTTCCTGGAAAATATTCCATGAAAACTATGATGGTAGAGTTTGTTTGTTTTTAAGTGAAAGCAATTTCTTTTTGGGAATACATTTTCCCAGACAAATGTATTCATCTTTACAGCAAACTCAGGATAAGTACAACTGATTAAAAATAACTATAAAATATTGCAGCTATGGTAGGTAAATGCAATTAAAAATGAAGACAAGAATAAACCAATCTACCATCAGCCTTACTAATGGCATAGTTAGAGCCAGAATTTAAAGGTTACAGAAAGCAATAATCATAAACAGATTGAAGATGGGATTCATATAGGCTTCTGCTGAATCAGGCAACATTTTTAATAGAAATAAAATTGCAAAATAGATTACATCCACGTCTCATAACCACCTCACTTGCAGTACTATTGTGCTATTTTCTCAGGACTGTTGTCATAGATATTTGCCTTTCCCCAAATCATATTGTTCCTCTTTGATCTTCTAATTATGATGCTCTATGACCAATATAAAATTCTGTTGTAATAATGCAATCCATATTTGCATATGTGCTTATATCTGAAGGAAATGATGGAATAGTATAGTAGCATTGTGGCATGAACAGTACTTCTGCTTTACTTGAAAGGCAACAACTATGTTCAGCGACCACATGGAATAGGAGAATAACAGGATTGTCATACTGGCCCCACTGGTTATTAAGGATGGGAGAGGTTCACCTTTATTTATTTGAGAATACTTCTAAGTCACCTTCAAAAGCCTTTCCAAGATACCCTGTAAAAATAATATTCAAGCCAGTGTAAGACCTGGCTCGATGGTAAAACATGTGAAAAATGTTTTGGGTGTTCTAGTAGATCACAAATAGATCAGGAGGTAACAGGTGTGTTGTAGTCATTAAATAGGCAACAGAAGCATAGAGTCAGATCATGTAAAATAATTGTCCCATCTACTTTGCCTTGCTCACTTAGGAATACTATGTCCCATCCTGCGCATCATACTCTAAAAAGGTGATTGAGAAACTTCAGAGAAGGCAAGATAGAGAGGCAGGTAGAAACAAGGTCTAATGAGGAGCATTTAAAGGAACTGGATATGATTAACTTACAGGAGAGAAGCCTAAAGGAATGTATAGCAGTATGCACATCCTAACTTCTACTGTTTCCCCATTGGTTTCCTGTCCCCCCCCCCAATTTATGTAACATAACTTGGTGGTGTGTAGAGAAAATGTAGAACAGTCATTTTTTCTTTCTTTTTAAAATATGGTTGAACAAAGAATCAATTTAATTTTTATTCTAAAACTTAGAAATAGGTACGTTCTCTTAAGATTTCCATTTAGTTTAACTTCTTCAGAACATTCTCTTAACTCTCAAAGTGAAATAACTCCCAGGAACTTGCAATGTACCTGTAGACCACTAATCTTTGCCTTCCCCTGTCAATAAATATCTTTCTCAAATCTATCACTTTTGAAACCTTCTCTTAGTTCTATGTTTTCACTCCCATCTTTAAAAATCTCTCCTTCTGAACTTTAAATTGGGAAGTGTTGGATTATACTACCATTCTTTGAATAAGAGTTCTAATACCTAGTATTTAAGTGGTCTTTTCAGATGTTTAAAAGTATGCCTTCAGGGGAAGGAGTGGAGTTGTTTTCCATCATTTGGTGGAAAGGACCAGAATCAATAGATTGAAACTTTGGGGAGTCAATTTAAATTAGGAATTAGGAAGAATTTATTGACAGTAAAAACTTTCAGTTACTAGAATAGATTGCCTCATGATGTGGTATACTCCTTTTCCTAGGACAAGCATTCCAAACAGGAATTGAATTTCCAAAATGTTTCAGATATTGCACCGAAATGGTACTGTTTTGTAGATCTATCCTTTTGTAAGGGCCTAAAGACGTGGCTTTGCCAGTTGGCTTGGAGCTCCAATGGAGGAAAAGGACAGTCGTGGTAGTTGATCAAGTAATAGCAGATCTCTTTCCATGCCATTCCACCCTTGCCCTCCCTACATATCCTTAGATCTTAGATCTTAATGTTTGGTTTTAATTTATTTATGTTTTAATGTATATGTATAGATACATTTTATGACTGTAAACCATCCAAAATTACCCTATGGTAAAATGGGCAGCCAATAAATTTAACAAATAAACAAACAAACAAATAAATACCATATTTTTTGGAGTATAAGATGCACCTTTTCCCCCTCAAAAAGAGGGTGAAAATCTGGGTGCATTTTATACTCCAAATATAGCCCCACCCGCCCAGCCTCACAAACGGAGATTTCAGAGGCTGAAAGAAGCCTCTAAAAGAAGCTTCAGAAAAAAAGCCTCTGAAAGGCTTTTATCTAAAATAATATGGCAAGCAACAAAAGAAGAATCAGTAAAGGTTCTAACCAAACTATGCTAACAAATCTGGAGAATGACACAATAACCAACAGATCGGAAGAGGTTAATTATATAGCAATACCAAAGAAAGGAGATTGAACAGAGTACAGATAGTCCTTCAGAATAAAAGCCTCCAAAAGAAGCTTCAGAAAAAAAGCCTCCAAACAGAGCTTCAGAAAAAAAGCCTTTTTTTCTGAAGCTCTGTTTCAGAGGCTTTCAGAGGCAGAAAAAAAAAGGAATACACAGAGCTCACAACCAACGAACCTGTTGCTAAAATTCACCTCTGGGAACAGCTGATTGGGGGTATTCCAAGAGGCTGATCCACCCACCAATCAGCTTTTTTCTTATTTTCCTCCCCATAAACTAAGGTGCGTCTTATACTCTGATGTGTCTTATACTCTGAAAAATATGGTAAATAAATCTGTAGTAGATGACCTCTGAAATCAACCCAGTGATTCTGTGACAAATACGTGCCAGTAAAAACATGAAGCAATGATTCACCCTTCCAAAACCCCACCAATAATAACACATTACTCAGGTAAATTCCATTTAGGAGAAGACTTAAGAGAACAAGTCTTGAATGCTTTTTAAAAGATTGACACTGCTGTGTTGTGACATACTCAGACAACTGTTTCTTCCTTAGCTGCTGCAGAAAGCTGCTCTTCTGGCAACAAACATAACAGGTCTCCAAAGATAATCTTGGTAGGGCAGACTGGTGTAGGAGAAGGGAGCTCTTCAAATAAATGTTGGAATTTCAATGGTTAGAACCAGCATTTTGAATGACGCTCAGAAATGCAGGAGGCAAAATACCGTATGCAATGATGGTATTTGTTAAGGGATAAATGTTGTTTATTGTAATTGCTGTACAACTAGCCTTTATTGTGGTTTTCCATTTCAGTCTAAATCAGCTCTACCAGTTGCCCAGAAAAGTCTATCTGTCTGGGATTTTGAGGTTCCCCCAAAATTGGGGTGAGGAGGAGGATTAAAAGTCTACCTAGTCTGCTAATTTTTTGAGACCTAGTGACTGCTTAACCTATAATTCTGGTTTCCACATTAACTTTAGGTAATTCTAGCTTGTGCTATAATTTAATTGGTAAGAATTTTATGTTGGTTTTCTCTTCTTAAGTTACTAAAGCAGTTCAGTTACTAAACAAGAAGAAAATAATCTCCCACTATCCAGTCTTCATCTTGACAAAGTATGAAGAACAGGGGCCAATTAAAGAAGCCCCTCTCATCTTTGAAGCTGTCAGGCCTGCAAAACCAAGAAAGACACACAATGATTCTTTCAAGTAGATTTCTATTGTTCCATACCCTAACGTATAGACAGAATCTTGCCAAAGTGAAGTACTGCACTATCTTCATCAAGCATATATACTCAGAAAACTATTAGGGAGGGACTTCCTTTTTTGTCATTTTTATATAACTACAGCTTTAGTAATTAGACAATCTGTATAGGTTCTTCAAATACGCATTGAAGGAATAACACCACGGCTTGATTCCCTTGATGAGAACATGATGAAGCTAAAAGAGCCAGTTACTGCTTCAGATGAAAATAAATACATCAACTTGAATGAAGACCACAGAAATATTTTGAAGGGCTGTTGAAAGGGTATAAAGTATTTCAATTTGATTTATGGGGGTTGATAGTAGAAATTGACTACATTTTCAGAATATTCCCTATGGTGTTAAACTAAATTGATCTGTGGTACTACTACATATGGAAAAATTCCTGCATGAAATTCTCCCAGTAGACCTCGAATACAGAATGGAGACAGAAGCTGCAATGATTTCTTTGTTGTTAAATGTTAATCATTATAATTGTTTATCTCATATTTATATTAATCAAAATGGATAGTTAAAAATCTCTATGAATTGCAAGGAAGAATACATGTGGTTAAAATGATGTATACTTTCAGAGAAATGTCTGTGTTAGTTCCTCCTAAGAACTGTGAACACTATGCTGTATAAGCATCAAGACTGTGAGATGGTCCAGACAAAAAGCAATACCAGAAGTACAACACTACTCTATTTTACAGGAAAGTTAGATTTAGTCTTATGGGTCTTAAACTAAATTTCTCCTTCATTGCCTTTACAATCCAAAAACTAGAGGGGATTCCTTCAGAGATGTTTGTGACATGCCAATTCCTTCTGAAAGCTAAGCTGCTCTTATCTGACTGTGGTCCTCCATTCTCTACCTTATAAGGTCATTCCTACATACCATTACAGTCTTACAGGATGAGATTTTCAAAATCTACATTGCAACTTTTTATAAGGGTGGAGGGTTTCAATTTTCCTAATTCTAGAATTTTAAATTGGGCTTATATTTTCATAATAGCTATTCAGGGTATATATGTAACTTACCTCAAAAACTATTATGGGAACAATTGGAAAGTTATTATTTGGCCTCCTTGACATCTTGACAGTACTTTATTCCTTTTTTAAAAAAAAATATAACTCAATTTTCCTGCATTAAAGGCTGCAAAAGCAGTGGCATCTCAATTGGAGGTCAATGACGGACAAGATAAAACTCCAATCTTTTTTTTAAAAAACATAGTTTGTGATGTTTCATACAGGTACAAAAGGAGTAGAATTTGACAAAAGCAGAAATATTGTCTGGAAATCTTTCAAGGCTTGTAAAACACAAAGAACAAGTGAAATGGGGATGGGAGAAAGTGAGGGAGTAGCATATCTATCCATTTGAGAATATACAGTGGTCCAGGCTTGGGCTACTTTGACAATCAAAGAGGAGGAAAAGATGAGAGGCAAAGTTTTCACCATTTTGTCTGGCTGGTAACTCTTCTCTCCTTCTGTTACACGATCAGATTGTACTGTACCATGTACAGGCATACATGATTCCTGGCTAGTGTGACTTCACTGGAATTGGGATCAAAGAATGTCAGGAACCCAAACACCCAATTATCAAATGTTGAATTTTCTTGGTGTTACATTGGGTGGCATGGTTTGGCTGACAGCTTCTGAGAACTTTCGTTTCTAGTTTAAGTAATTTTGGCTACTGTTTTGGGACTATAACCTTGAATCTACTGAAGTAGGACTAATTATGGAAATCAGTGCTGTGTTTATGCTGTTTGCTATTCAAGGTGAATAAAAGATTTGCTTTAAGTATTGCATATGATTTAAAGCAAGAAAGAGTAAAACCCGACCATGGGCTAAAGTTTGAGCCAAGAGACAAATATTACACAAATTAATGTGTAAAACCATGCAGTATACATTCTCTTTTTTGAGATCTACCAATCCTGGTATTAACTGAGGGCTAAATGAGCAAACATAGGCAATGCTGTGAAATGACATCTCTGATTCTAATTTCTAATTTTCCTCATATTAGGAGCAGTTTATGGAAGTTAAAATCCAAATACCTGGAGGGTAGATACGTTGTCTAAAAATGGCGTTGTTTATAAGTGGCATAGAGCCAAGACAATTCTCCATAAACAATTTGTTTCACTTCTTTTATAACTCTTTAGCAAACACTTTCCAAGTATTAATCCATTTTGTTTCTCACTATGGGCATGCAGTAGAGTTTCCCTCCTACTTTTTCATACCTGTCAGGAAAGAGGAAAATACAATTTGAAATCAAAGATGCTACACACAGAATGTTAGAAGGTGAAAGAGCTAAATTAGGCCAAAGAGCTTTGGCTTAAATATTTAATGCCCCCCTTTCCCTATTTTCATAAACATGGGAGAAAAATATACAAAAGCCTGGAATAATTTTAGAATCCCAATACACTAAATATGGTATTAATTCTGAATCAGTGAAAGGGACAAGTTTCTATTAATAAAATAGAAGAAAGTTTGTCAAGAAAAGAAGGAAGGCTCCTTCCTCCTCCCATCCTCTCCCATCCGATAATGACTGTGAATGAATGCTATGGTTCAAAGACTGTTTAAGGAGCAGGATTATTATAATGATGAAGGCAAATGTTTCTGTGCTACATCTGTGGCTGATTTTTCCTTTTAATCTGTCTCCAGCTTGCTGCATAAGAGGGGAATAAAATCCCTATAGACATTTGTGTTTCTTACAGTAGTCCCAGCTGTAATTTGCATAGTGCTGAGAACCATCTGCAAATCCATTCTGGATGTTTGGGTTAATATAATCGGTGTGGGGGTGAAGAATAGAGATTTAAAGAATGGATTTTTAGAATGGGAACGGAAAGGGAGCAGAATATATATGATTGATCTGGTCTATGAAGAAGGTTGGACACCACAAATTGAAAATTAATTTTGGGAAGAATTTATTTATTTATTTAGCATATGGCACATGTTAGCTAGGGATCACCTAGGTGGCTTGCTGCCTCTGTGAAAGGAATTTTTTTGGGCAGTGTTATCTTTACCTGCGGGACGCCTGAATGCCGGTAGGCAATAGGGGGAGGCTCCTTTCTTGTTCTCTCAGCAGTTTATTTGCTCACGGGAATTGAACTGCTGAGCTGCCAACCTCAGCAGTGCACAGGCCCAGCTTCTTATGACGTGAGCTACCACAGCCCCTTTGGGAAGAAGACATGGTATTACTGTAACTAATTGGGAGCATCTACAGCTGAGTTTTCTTGATGCCTTTATTTGTATGTGAAGGATATTAAATACTTGTCTCACTATCGAAACAGGACTAAGGAACCATTTAAGCAATGGCATAGTGAACTCTGCCTATTGGTTTCTTACCAACCGCTGGAGGGAGATATGATTATACACCCAAGGATTGGGTTTAATTGTAGGGAGGAGGCTGATGTGAATAAAAACCTAGGGCCGTGATGGCAAACCTATGGCACGCGTGCCACAGGTGGCGCACAGAGCCATATCTGTGGGCATGCGAGCATTGCCCTAGCTCAGCTCCAGCATGCATGTGTGCATCGGCCAGCTGATTTTCGGGCCTTCCGGGCCCACTGGAAGTCGGGAAACGGACCATTTCCAGCGTCTGGAGGGCCTCCAGGGGGATGGGGAAGGCCGTTTTCACCCTCCCCAGGTTCCAAGAAAGCCTCTGGAGCCTGAGGAGGGCGAAAAACGGGCCTACTGGGCAGTGGGACGCAGTGGAATGCAGTGGGATCGCACGCGCATGTGGGGGGAGTCAAGCGTGCATGCATGGGGGGGGCACTGGGGGGCATTGAATTATGGGTGTGGGCACACGAGGGCGCGACCCCCCCACGCTCCCCCATTTTTGGCACACAATGGCAAAAAGGTTAGCCATCACTGAACTAGGGGAATAAATTATTATAAATCTTAAACCGGCATCATAATTAAGATGTAATCAAAGAACAACCTCTCTCTGTCTCTGTTTTAGACAAGAGATGAGTTTTATAATCTTTGCAACATTGTCCTAGGCTTAGGGAACTAATCAAATCACTTTGTAACAATCTTAGCCTACTGTATACAAGCTTTTCTCCCACTGACATCACTGGATGATAGAGCTCACTCTAGTGGGAATAGCTCTATGGATACATAAACTGAATCCAAACATTGGTTAATTTACTAGGTAGAATTGTGAAGGATGAAGCAAATGGAAATAAACACTTTCAGTTCAGAGGTCATCTATCAGTGAAGCTAGTGCATACAGATACAGGAGGAACTGAGTTCAAGAATAGGGTAACAGACTGCCTGAACGTGACACAAGTAATATAGGCATGATTTTAAACTGGTCTGTTTCCAAATGGGAGCTTTTAAGCCTCTACTCCAAAACTTCAATCCAGAATCAGCTATTACTCATTCAAATATATTTGAAACCAAATAACTTGAAACCAAGAACCAATTCTTCGATTGGCTTTTTCCTGAAAATCTTGTAATACTTCCTTATAATTCAGTCTTTGTTTTTGATGTGTTTATAAGGGCCTTGACACAGCCTACATACCATTCCCTGGCTCTGATGGTTTTATGGTTTCAGCCTGATTCTTGCACAGAGATTCTCTCTATGTTCTCTATGAACTCATTCTCATATCAAAATTCACTGTCAATACATATACATATGCATAAAGCCACAAAAATGGATAATTGAGGGAAGAAAAGTGAGCAGATTTATAACTTCAAACATCAGGGAATACGTTTTCACCATATGGGACTGCAGAAGGCCTGTACTGACGCAAGTTTTTTAATGCCTGTAAAAATATTCTTTTAAGCAGGAAAATTGATCTCAGAACCCTTTAAAGTCTTTGATGCCAATTCTTTTTGGGACTCAAACATGTATCTACATAAACAAGAAACTGAGAGAAGGTAGACTGAGGTTTTAAGGGCTAGTATTTCTTCTACATATGTAACCTGATGTTGCACTTATACCAGAAACTGAACACCTAAAATAGAAGTGAAGGATTGGAAACAGAAAATTAGTTATTGGCTTAAATTCCAGGTTTTTCCTTTAGGCTTTGTCCCTTTCAATTTAACTGATAAACATTTATCATGGTGGAAGGCCTAAATGAATAGTGGCTATCATACTGGCTTTTGACAGAGTTATTTTTCTCTCTAAGTAATTATCAGGCTAATCAGAATTTCCAACAAAGAGTCAAAAGTTTGAAACATCCAAATGAAATGAAAAGATATCACAGAACAACAGGGTTGCATGAAACATTTTATTGGAGAACCAACAAACCATTTAACCCCACTCAGGTTACCAAAACTATGAAGAATGTTCTTTAGCGCTAGGTAAGATGTTCTCCCCATGCATTTTAAAAAGTAAATACTTTTAAATTCCTTTGGACAAGAAAACTTGTCCATGTGTATCTGAGGCAATTCTAACAATAAATCATATTTTATTATTCTGCCCTAGTATACTAGCACATGCATTCAAAATGCATTAGCACAATATTGCAGTATTATCCAAGCAGATCAGATAATTTTATATCATTCTGTTTCTTTCAGACACAAAGTATACTATAACTCTCAAGGTAGCCAAATTCACTGTAGCTATTACAAATGTACAATAATTGCTTATTCAATATTATGCTTTGTATAGGATGGGTTCTCATTAAAGTTTAACAATGTTTTACAAATATGTGTTTGGTCTTTGTAAATAAAAATGAATTGATGCATGTACATTCAGGTGATACATTCCAAAAATCAAAACATTTTCAATTGGATTGTGTTTTGGTTAGCAACTTCTTCACTTAGAGATACTTTGAATTATTTCCTTCTCTAGAGAAATAGAAGCAGAGAAGCAAAATTTATTGCTTCAGGAATCCATGCTGTGGATGAGAAAATAATGGGCGTAACATTTTTAAAAAGGGTTTATAAATTGAGGGCTTTTGCTGATGATTTAGTTTTGATTTTCCAAGAGCTTCAGAATGGTATTTGAACACTTAATCAAGAAAGTGAAGGGCTTTGATGCATTAGCAGGTTAACTAGTTTTATCTAAGATGTTATTTTTTTTTATTCCAGACAATACTAATATTGATATTGATGCACCATTTAATTAATGGCAAAGAGATATTTCTAAGCTTATATGACAAGGTAAAATACAAAAATTAAATATAAATAATTGCAAGTGGCTAAAGAGAGAGAGTTGTAAATTGTTTTACTTGCATTTATAAATGTATTATGTGATTTCTAAAATTAATAAAAGTTTAAAAATTAAAAAAAAAGGATTGAATTTTGCTGTTTGTATCGCTGAAAGATTGGGTGACTTTGACAAATAAGTTATTGCAGTTGGAAGGACATGACCTGAATTTGTGTGGCATGGCTATTTATGGCATGGTAAATTTAAGATTAATATGGGCAAATATCTGTAGTTTGGGTGCAGGATGAGGGTGAAAGTTCATTCTCTGGGCTTGTAGGTTGGTTTCTGAATGTTTTGTTACCAGGCTAGGTAACATTTTCAGTGGAGTTTAGGGGATGTCAGTGTCAGTGCTCTGTTTATAAGGGCTTCAGGTGTTAATCTCTACCCATACTGACACCAAACAGCACCAGTTTGATTGGAGCAACACAAAAATATCGGCCATGCTACCACCTGCCACACTCGTGAGTTAGACAGGATGGTGATTATTCAAATATGGTTCAACTCAGGAGAGCATACAAATCCCTCCTGAAAAACAAGAAAAGTAGCTATAACACCAGGATATGGAAAGAGGTAGAAATGGCAGAGAAATCCCAATTCCCTACGATCTTTTGGCATAAAATAGCCGGTATATTAAAACAACGTTCCCCATTCATGGACACTGATATATCAGCAGTAAAATGGGAGAAGCACTATCTTGCTTTATTTGATGGTAACAATACAACGAATGTCTTGCAACTGGATATTCTCCAGCAGGAATTAAGGAAATGTCCGGAATGGACACCAGTTACCTCTACTGAAGTTAAACATATAATACAATCCTTAAAGGTTGGGAAGGCTCCCGGAGAGGATTTGCTGCCTCCTGAACTCTTTAGGTCCAATATTGATTTCTGGGTACCGGTGCTGGTAGCACTGTTTACTTATATCGATAAAGTAGGGATAATCCCTGAAGGATGGAGGTTAGCTATAGTTTTTCCAATTTTCAGGAAAGGTGACAGAGCCACCCCATCTAATTATCGACCCATCAGCCTTCTCAATATAATTTCAAAAATGTATACGAAGCATCTGCTAAATAAAATAGAAGACTGGTGCTTGGATAAGGAAATTCTGGCAAATGAGCAGGCAGGTTTTAGATTGGGTAGGTCTACCATTGACAATTGTTTTGTCCTTTCCCACTTAATTAATAAATACAAGACCCAGGGGAAAATATTGTATACCGCCTTTATTGACTTTACTGCTGCTTTTGATTCTATTGATAAGAACCATCTGTGGAGGAAACTACAAGTCATGGGGATGGATCCCAGACTTATTTTGTTGATCAGGACTCTCTATACTAATACGGCAATTAGAGTTAGATATGCAGCAAATGGGGCCTCAACAAACAGTATACCGACAACTAGAGGAGTGAGGCAGGGCTGCCTGATGGGCCCTACTCTTTTTAACCTTTATATAAATGATATCCCAGCGCAGATGGAAGATCTTCTGATGCATAGCCCCCAAATAGGCTTAAGATTTATAAATGTATTAATGTACACCGATGACTTAGTGCTGTTTTCTAGAACCCAAATATGGATGAGGAGACTTCTCGTCAAGCTCTCATGTTATAGTGCTACAAACCACTTTTTTTAAAAATTTGATTTATATGCCGCCCTTCTCCGGAGACTGTGTGGCTTACAATGCGTTAAGCAATAGCCTTCATACTTTTGTATATTTATACAAAGTCAGCTTATTGCCCCCACAAACTGGGTCCTCAATTTACCTACCTTAGAAAGGATGGAAGGCTGAGTCAACCTTGAGCCTGGTGAGATTCAAACTTACAGTAATTGCAGACAGCTGGTGTTAATCACAATGCTATCAATTTGCTGAGCCACCAGGCCCTGGTGTAGCTCAGTGTAGCTAAATGTAGCTAAATCAAAAGTTTTAGTCTTTGGCAATAAGAATAAAAAGCATAATTGGCATATTAATACACAAAGATTGAGCAAGTTACCCAATATACCTATCTTGGAATTGTTTTTTCCAGTGCAGGTGGTTGAACTCCGCACCATCAATACCTTTCTTAAAAGGTCAGAGCTGGGGCAAGCCTTGTATCCAAATTAAGTAAACGTATTCATCCAACCTCGATTTTACCAATTCGTAAAGTCTTTCAGGCTAAACTTGTTCCGATTATGCTGTACGGTGCCGAAATCGTTAAGCAATGCGTTATTGCTTAATGCATTGTAAGCCTCCCTGAGTCTCCGGAGAAGGGCGGCATATAAATCAAATTAAAAAAAAAAAATCTGGGGTCTTACAGAGGCTCCCATATTGGATAGAACTCAAAATAATTTGTTAAGGAGGATGCTGGGGGTAAACAATTCCATTTTGGTGGCAGCCTTCAGAGCTGAATTGGGACATTTTTCACTGTACACCTAAACAATTACTAGGCGGTAGCCTACTGGCTAAAAATGACTCAGATGGAAGCTAGCAGACTTCCCAAAATCTGCCTAGAGGACCAGCAGATTTCAAATCCTCAAAGGTATTCCTGGCTAACTCGGCTGTCAGAAATATTAAATCGATATGGCGTAGGGTTCCCGTTGTGTGACACACTGAAGCAAGTTAAACAACGGATTAAAGATATACACGGGCAAATGGACATGGCAACTCTTTCAACTAATCACTCCCTTAAGCTTCTGACAGCAGTTAAAATAACTTTTACCCTGGAAAAATATTTACATCTAGAAATATCATCAGTGGAGAGAGAGCTATTTGTCAAGTTTAGATTTGAACTTTTAGATACCAACGTTAAATTCGGCCGTTACCGGAAAATCCTGTATGATGAAAGAACATGTATGTGTGGGGCAAACGTCGTGGAGGATACAGCGCATATAATATTTGAATGTAGGTTGTATGAGGAAGTAAGAAAACAATATCTGTCCCCAATTATAAATAAATTTCCCCACTGGAATGTAAGGCATAAATTATCATTTCTATTGAAGGCAGACTCTCCTCCCCTGGTAAGGGCTATTACTCGCTATCTTAAAAGGATGACAGCAATATGAGCCAGTTATATCGAAAAGAACTTCATTGATTGTAAGAAGTTAGAGAGGAGCTATCTTATTTGGGTTATCTAGTTATCTAGTTTTGGAAATTTAGTTATTGAACTTCGATATTGTTAAATTTTAAATGTCATATATCATATATTTTTAGACTGTTATTTCTGTAACTGTTTGTTTTATCTTTTTCTTTTTCTTTCTTTCTTTCTTTTTTTTTTTGAAAAGGCCTTCAGGCTATTCAATAAAAGAATTACCACTCGTGAGTTCATTGAAGCCTGCCACAAGCAATTCCATCAACAGACACATTGTCCTACAACTAGCTTATGAATCCCTCAGAGTCCAAATCAACTGCCAGCCAACCAGAGGCAGCACTGATCCTCAACCAACCCACGCAACCCCCCACCAACAGTTTACCTCCCAATGACCTTGACCTGATCTAATCACCTTATCACAAGACCCATCACAAGACTCACTGATGATGCACAGCTGACCCATCACAAGACCTTCACATGACACACCCACACCTGAAGCTGACACTAACATCCCCTAAACTCACTGAAGATGTTACCTAGCCTGGTAACAAAACGTTCAGAAACCAACCCACAAACTTGGACAATGAACCTTCACATTAATTATTATAGGTTTATATAATCACTCCACTAGGTAAGCCATATTGAGAATTTGGAATAGCTATAAAGCAAGTTTGACTCTAAGATTCCTGTATGGTTGTCACAACAAGAAGCTTTTTTAAGGAAAGGAATGGTAGGTACACAAACTTTGTTGACCTATGTTGATTTATTGACTTTTTCTGAAGAAGAACTTAAATTAAAATCAAGAGAAAAACTAGAAATGGAAGGTCATACTTATAATGGTTTCCTCATGTTTAGTTGATAGAAAGGTTTAAATTGGACAAGAAGAATTATGTTTTTGCAAATGAGAAAACTGACTTTGAATTGGGTTCATGTACAAATGATGAATATATTATTGCTAAGAAATATATACTTTTCTTGAAAATGAATATGAAAAATGAACATGTTAACACCTGCATGATTAAATGGTCAAACATTTTTGGATACAATATGTGTGATCAATGGGGGAATATATGGTTCAAAAGGCTGAACTTTGCATTGAATTACAATTTGTAAGATATTTTTTATAAGATGAGGAACTGTTGGTATTTAACACCTGATAAATTAGTTAAAAGGTAGTTTTTATCATCTTTGGTGGACATGTAACAAAGCTAGAGATACTGGGATTAGATATGTATCTTCTCGTATCTTGCCAGAAAGCAAGATACGAGAAGACTTTTCCAAAAATGCTCTGATGATAATTACAAGTTGTTTTTAACAAGAAATTTACTAACGGCGTGCGACTTAAATAGGCTAAGGGAGTGGCCAATTATCCTCAAGCCTTACTCTCGAGGAGTAAGTAGCTTCTCCTCCTCCTCCTGAGTAGCCACTCCTGCCTTTTGGCAGCCCTGCATCCTCGAGCATTGAGGAGAGGCTCCTCCACTTCACTATCTCTACTTGAAGAAGCCTCTGGAGATTCTGAAGGCCCTGGCTGAGTCTCTGCCTCTGGCACTACATCCTCTTCAGCCTCCTCACTGTCCGACGCAAGCGCCGGCTGCACAGGCTGCTGGCGTGACACTACACCAGTCTCCTCGTCATTGGGATCAGCCACGATCTGCGCAGGCCTCTGTCGTGCCACAAAAATAAAGCATAATTGAAACCAAAGGCTTGATGGATAAATAGACTGATAGAAAACATGGGAGTTTATTTTTATATATGACAATAGCAGCGAAACTTTGTATGTTCAGGGGCAGAAAGACCTACAAATTTCTGCAATGGAAGAATGAATGGTAAAGCTAATGGAATTGACAGTGTCAAAATTGACAACTTTGATTAATGTGGAAAAAGCAGGGAAACCACTCTTGGACATTCTGCTTGAAACTAAAAAAAAAATGGCACTGTAATTTTGGGATTTAATGAGTAGAGCTGTTTATGATTACAGAAATACTGTGTGTTATTGTTGATGTTAGAGTAAGAGGTTCATGTACTTTGTATTTGTATCTATACCAAAGAAAGGTGGAAAATATTCTTTTTCCTGTGCCTTTCTTTCATTTGCTGCACCCTTAACTTTCCACTTTTTATGAGCCTTCCCCCCAATTCTTATTTTTCTATTTATTTATATTTTATTTTGAAATTTAATGAAGTTTTAAATTAAAATTTAAAAGCATATTTAAAAATTAAAAGCATATTTGGTGGAATACAAATTGCCCCAAATTCCATTTTGATCCAATGTCAAAACTTCTTGTATAATTGAGGTGAGAAGATGCTAAGGGGCCCCAAGTTTACAAAAGCATGGATTCAGACAGATTTTCCATTGTGCTCACATTATCCTCATAACAATCTTTCTCTTTAGCTTCCTCACATTCCACTCCTCCTGAGTTAGAGTTTAACAAAGATTTTTTAAAAAATTAATTCTAGAATTAAAACATGCGTAATCTTCTGAGTGTTAGTTCCTTCAACTCATTGGCTTTTTATGATTAATGATGCAGTATTGAGTCTGTCATCTGCATCTCTATAACTGTCTGGTTTGGTTCCCCAACCCAACAAGACAGACAAAGACTTCAGAGAATAATTAGAACTGCAGAAAAAACAATTACTACCAACCTGCCTTCCATGGAGTACCTGTATACTGCACGAGTCAAAAAGAAGGCTGAGAAAATATTTACAGACCTATCGCATCCTGGACATAAATGGTTGCTACTCCTACCCTCAAAACGACACTATAGAACACTGCACATCAGAACAACTAGACACAAGAACAGTTTTTTCCCGAACGCCATCACTCTGTTAAACAAATAATTCCCTCAACACTGTCAAACTATTTACTAAGTCTGCATTACTATTAATCTTCTCATCGTTCCTATCACCCATCTCCTCCCACTTATGACTGTATGACTATAACCTTTGTTGCTGGTATACTTAAGATTTATATTGACTGTTTCCCTATGACTATCATTAAGTGTTGTACCTTATGATTCTTGACGAATGTATCTTTTATTTTATGTACTTCGAGAACGTATGCACCAAGACAAATTCCTTGTGTGTCCACACTTGGCCAATAAAGAATTCTATTCTATTCTATATGTACTATATATGATGGTAAATGCAGTGATTCTGCTGGATGTTTGTGATCCTTCAGCAGTTTTTAGGTAAGCACAGAAGCATCCTGAGTGGAGTCATGCTTTAAAAGAGAGAAATCCTTCATTTTTAAATCAAAGATTGTTTCAGATGGAAATGATTTGGGGATGGTTCTTAGTTCATTGACAATGAGAAGCCCCCAGAGTATGTGATCCTTATGACTTGTTTATATGAAATTATTTTGGGATTTGAAATAAGGTCCCATTAGTATGTTAGTGACACCCAACTCTGACAATGTTATCCATCACAATCAGATGAAGCAACACAGAGGCTAGATTAATTACAGTTTTGAAGTAGTAATCAAGGTAACTGATTGAAGGAGATCATTACAAAATTCCCACATCATTCAGGCAGGATGTCCATGGTCCCTTCCAATCATTACACTCTTGTCCTTCTAAGTATTTAACTGTTCTTATATTTACCATTAAAGTTACATTCAACTAATCTTGGTAATGAGAATAATAGATAAAGTTGTATCTTAAAATTATAATTAAGAGGTATTTAGGGAGTTTTTAATGGTCCAAAGACATTTTAATTTAACCCCCCCCCCACCCTATTTATTTTGCTGAATAGAGAAATCCTCTCATGAAAAGAGAGATGGTGGGACTCAAAAACTTATAGGATGCATGAGGGAGAGAGGGGAGGGAGACAGAGGGAGAGAGAGGGAGAGAGAGAGAGAGAGAGAGGGAGAGAACAACTTCAATCCTCATACAAATCAAATAAAATAATTTTCTTGGGAGAAAGTGTCACGGCCCCTTCTCCTTTGCTAAAGGAGACAACCACTGAGACTTGCTAAAAAGGCAAAATGCTGAGGTATTTATCACTTCATTTTTGATCATTATGAAGTTTCTGAATATGCCTCTAAGAAGAGTTACTAATTTGAGAGTTTGTATTATCTTGATTCAGATGAAGCAGAAATTATTATGATTGGTTGCACAATCAGCCAGATGTTTAGACTGGATTTGGCATTTTTATCCATCCACTGAGTCCTCCTCCTTCTTCCTCTTCCTCTTCTACCTCTTTCTCTTCCTCGTCCTCTTATTCTTGAATCTGAAAATCATATTTCAGTTAAATGAATTCAACCCTTATACACAAATTGTATACAATTCTCAGGTGCAATTTCTGTTTGAAACCTTCATGATCTGTTGCTTTATTTCAAAATCTGCTTAGTGTTATTTCTGGTTTAATTTATCTTAGCCATGTGATAAATTCAAAAACATGGTTTTGAAGCAGAAGCTATAAATGCCTGTATTTTGAACCTAGTATTTTCTGACAATCATGTTCTTGGCCCTAGAGAAATGTGGGATGGCATTTGAACAGATGTTTAATTGCAGAAGCATGCATAGTGATGTTTACAGTTAGCAAAGTCAACATATTAAAGACATTGCTGTAAGAGACAGACAACCTTTTCTACACAAGATCCATTTGTAATTAATTAGGCAGCATATATCTGTACGTGCCCCTTATCACAGGCTTATGAAATTGGACTAATGCCATATATATCACAGTTTATTTAATGCAACTGCACAGTGGGATTTACCACTTCACAAACTAGTGCAGGTAGTCACAAATGTTCTCATTGTTGGAGAATATATGCATACATACCATGTTTCCCTGAAAATAAGACCCTGTCTTATATTTTTTTGAACTCCGAAATAAGTGCTTGGCCTTATTTTCAGGAATGTCTTACCCTGTTTCCCCCCAAATAAGACATTCCCTGATAATAAGCCCAATTGGGCTTTTGAGCACATGGCAATAAGGCCAAGCGCTTATTTCAGGGTTCAAAATAATATAAGACAGGGTCTTATTTTCAGGGAAACACTGTATTATTTTGGGGCGTGTGGAGCAAGACAGGGCTCCTCTTGCTGTCTTACCTGATTTCCAGCTCTGTCTTCCTAACCCTAACCAGAGGAAATGGTGGGGACCGGCTGCGCATGTGATTAAATATTTTCAGGAACGGCTTATTTTTGAGAAGGACTTATTTTCGCGGAAGGCTTATTTTCAGGGGGTGGGCTTATTTTACCACATGCGCTCAAAAGCCCAATTGGGTTTATTATCAGGGATGTCTTATTTTAGGAGAAACAGGGTACATAAACATACACACAAACACACACACAAACACACATCCAGAAGACTGGCAGAACAAATCCATGAACATCAAATGGCAGTCAGACGACATGGGGAAAATTCTGTAAATTCACAACATATAGACAGATTTAACATAGTTTCAACTGGGAAAATGTGACAATCCTAAACCAGGCCAAGTCAAAAAATTCCAGGGAATTTCTCTGCACTTTTGATAAATCAACCATCAATAGACACATAGACATTAACAACATCTATAGACTATGCAGAAGAGACTGTCACTAAGCCCAAAAGAGAAAAAGACTCCAGCACCTGTCCACCAGTAATCAGCACTCATATCAGCATAAATTAACTTCAGACCAACAATCAAGTAAGCAATACCCCAATCAAGAAACTGCCAAAAAGCCATCAGTAAACAGCCCAACCAAAGAATCTCTAAGACCATCCCCACACACACATGCACATAAGTGGTGGGTTACCCCCGGTTTAGACTGGTTCGCAAGAACCGGTAGTAAAACCAGTGGGAGGCTCCGCCCACTGACCTGGACATTATCAGACGTGATCTGTGCATGCGCAGAAGCTTTTGTGCATGCAGAAGAGCGCAGGCATGATGTGAACCGGTAGTAAAGGTAAATAGAACCCACCCCTGGTGCACATGCACATGCACATAGACATACACACGCACATGTTTATGTATATGTTTGAAACAAAGAAATTAAATTTTAATTTGGGGATTTGATAATTACAATTGATTATAATTACAGAAATACAATGTATTATAGCTAATCTTAAAGGGAAAGATTATTGTATTTTATACTTGTATTTGTTCCAAACTCCAAAATTCTCTCTATATTTTTCTTCCCTTTTTTCCTGCATTCCCAACTTTTAAACATATTCTTCTGTTTCCTTGTATTTTCTTTTCTTTTCAAACGTAAAAAAGTTTTGAAATTGTAATATTGCCAAAAAGCATCATTTGAGCATTTCAAAGCTCAGTAGAAAATATAAGGCTTTTTAAAACAGAACTTTTAAAAAACTTTTGTTTGTTTTTAATGCTAACTGCTAAATCGTTACCCTGAAAGATTGTGAACTCTCATTAAACTGCATTGCTATTACAGAGAAAGAAAATGCATTTAACAGAAATGGCCAGAACATGTTTGTCATGCATACTTAGTATAGACCTTATTGACTCAAATCAGCCATGATTCTTCCATAAAATATGTTGCTGATTTAGGCTTTTGGAGACAAATGAAAATCAATAGTAGCTGTGATGGTGATTGACTGCCCTGTAGGCAATGCTTAATGAATTTTTCCATTGAATTGTTTTAGTTTTTTAAATCTACTGCAATGCCTCTTCAGAATATCATGTTACTCAGTGTGTACAAACTCAAATATGTCACACTGGAAATATAAATGATTTTTATTTTTAAGGACATCAATTGAGGACATGAATCATTGGTACATGAAAGACCCAATCCATATAATGTTCATAGACTCTACAAAGGATGGTCATTAGAACAAATTCTTCTCCTTGTTCCTTTATGTTCTAGCTGGTTTCCTAAAAACTTATGGCTAAGGCATGGAATTCATCTTGTTTAGGCAGGATATTATCCCCTATGAAGCACTGTCTTAGGCAAGTACAAATTCCAATTTAATGCGGTATGCTAAAAAATATTCTGCTGGTAAATCACCGCTTGAGGTAGTTTCAAACTTGAAATCTGATGTACAGCTTGATTCTATGAATTCTTCCTCAGACAAAAGCTGATAAGTTCCACGAGAGGGACCACCAGACCATTTTCAGGAAACATGGGGCAGTTGTCTTATATTGATTTTGTGCTTCGGTTCCCTTGACTTAGCCTCTGTCAGCAGACTGTCAGAGATCCTGGTTTCTGGATGCTGGAAGTCAATCTATAATAAGGTCTCTCTCATCTGTGAACTTTGATGAAAAGGACAGATATTACTGAGACCTGGATGGGGCCCAAAGGAGGGATGATCCTTTTAGAGACATGCCCAACTCTGTGAGCTGCATTGGTTGCCAATCTGCTTCTGGGTACTGGTTTTTACTCTTAAATCTCTCCATGGTGTAGGGCGGGAGTATTTTTAGTACCATGTCTGATTATATATGCCCTTGCCATCAGAGCTGGCAAGAGAAGCATGGAGCAGGTCTTGTCTTTCTCTACACTTGGATGGTTTGTGGAGGTGAGCCTTCTTTGCCATGATGTTTGCCTGATGGAACAGTCTCTCTCTCTCTCTCTGAAGTGAGGTCAGGTCCATCCTTCATTATTTTCCAGAAGTACCTCAAGACCTGGCTTTGTCATCAGTCCTGGAGAACTCAGGTGAGATCATGAGGTGACTCCATTGCTGATCGAATCTCTTGTGTGCTTTTTTTAAAAAAATCTTTTTAAATATGACTTTGTTTGACATATTTATTGTCGTATGACATATTTATTGTCTTATATGGAGTATATATAAATTTGCTGTATGCTGTTCAGAGTCACTTCTTGTGAGACGGTTATCACATAAATTTGAGAAATAAATAAGTCATTATTTACAACAACACTGACTCCTTGGTAATTGTGGATAGGACTGCAACTTCAATCCTAGCAAATTAAATGGGAAAACTAGATTACACCTGAGCCAGCACGTCATTTAAATATTTGACTTTCAAATGCATTTTATACTAAAGCCTTTATCCAGCCAAGCATTGATTAACTCTAGTCCATGTTTTTCCAGCCTGTTTAATTATAATCAAGGTAATAAAATGTAGAATTTATATCATTCCAATTCAAGCACAACAGTGCAATCCTTGCATTTCTTCCCAGAAGTGCCATTTTAGTTAGTGTTTTTTCAAGATAGGTATATAGTTAGTAATAGATACAGTATTGTAATTTCAGAGTAAATATTGTGGAATGCAAATGAATCATGACACTAGCTTTTCCTGAATATACTGTCCCTAATAACCATTGGTAATGTAATATATTATTTGAAAATGAATGTTGGGTGCAGTGTCTTTCTTAAGTAATGAATAGCACAATACATAAATCATGATACAACTGGTTTGTTTCACCAAAATCCTGACCTCAAATCTGACACCAATCAAGGTGGATAATTGCTAGAAAGCAAACATAAAAGTAAAGGTAAAGGTCTTTCCTGGCCAGTTGAGTCTGATTCTGTGGGGCGGTCCTCATCTCCATTTCTTAGCTGAGGGAGCCAGCATCGTCCAAAAATGTTTCCATGGTCATGTAGTCAGCATGACTATATGCCAAGGCGCACAGAATGCTATTATCTTCCCACTGAAATGGTACCTATTTATCTACTCACATTTGCATCTTTTTGAACTGCTAGGCGGGCAGGAGCTGGGGTAAGAAATGGGGGTTTCACCCCCATTCTGCAGTGCTCGGATCTTGAAGCCAAAGTTGTCAGATTTCCAGCTGACAAGTTCAGTGTCTTTAACCACTGTGGTTCTTAAAATCCTATTTCGCAATAAGTGTTCCTCCCTATATTGCACACATTCCAAATAAGGATGGCAACCTTCTTCTGTTTTGTTGCGCACCAGGCTAAATTGCTTTTGCCAATATCTGAGTTGCTTGCCTGAAAAAGGCCCTTGAAGTTGAGCTGAAGGCTATATTCTACTTTAAAATCTATTTTGAAGACCTTGCTTGTTTGTTCTCTCCCCCTGAGGACACAATCTCTGTTTTTGAATTCTTTCCTCTAAGGAGACTCTTACTTAATTCAAAAATGAGTTAAAAGAAATACTTGGGCCTCGCACAAGCATAGCACCTTTCCATTCCTCATTAAAAGAGCTTGATCTTTTTCAGGCTTCTGCACAATCTTGAAAATGCAGCAGCACTTTTTAATCAGGCACTTGCGGAAGCCTGAAAAATATTGGCCTCCTTGAATGGGGAAGACAGAGATGCTGTGTTCAAGCTCTGAACCGGTTATTTCAAATTATTTTTGAAGCATGCAAAACTCAACTCTTCAATGTCTTGAGATTTTGGATTAGTTCAAATGTAATTATATTCACTATTTGCATATTTTTCTGCTTTGTAGATGGCATTATTTTAAAGGGAGTTTATCTTTAAACATTGAAAATACTTTGAGACAAAATGGTATTGCAATAGATAAAGGTGAATGGAAAAAGAAACATCCTCTTGAGAAAAGGAATGATGTATGAATTAGGCAACATCTGAGTTTGGATTATTTCTGGAAATATTTCACAGAATTGGAATGCCTACCTTGATATAGCTTGGGCTTCTTTTAAATTATTTTCCTCTTATTTCTCTTGATGTTTCAAATGCTGGTATTTGTATTGATGGAACATAGCAGAAAGGAAGATGCAGAAGACTGATTGCACCAAGATTTCTTTTAATACAGTGCTTTATGCAAATCAAGAGAACCAGATCCATTTCTATTTCACCTCAAATAAATGATGAATTTGGACATTCGTTATTACAAATAACAAAGAGATAACTTAAAAAATCCAAGAAATGTAATCTGTATCACTCTGCTTAAATTAATGGTGTTGTTAATAAATACCAGGTGAAAAGTTAGCTGTTAGCTTAAAACAAATAAAATACTGGCATTTAGCAATTAGTTACTAAATTGATCAACAGAAAATATATTTTCCCTGTACCCCACATATTTTCATTCTAAAGTATCTGGAGCTTAGTTTGCTCTTCATGTCCTTTTAGAATATTTTATTCAAATCCGGTTTGTTTTAAATAAACCATAATCAGTACCTCTCCAAGATGATAAATGGTGTAATCAAAAATAGAGATATGAGCTTCAAGATTTGTCAGCCCTTGGAAGTGGGCCAGGTCAAGAACCAGTCACCAAAAGAAATATTGGAACTCTACTTAATTGATATCATTATTGAAATTACATATTACTAAAACACTTTTTGTCATAACCTTTCACTGGATCAAATGATGCATTAGAGGGCAACAGCTTTTGAACTATGATATCTCAAATGAGCTAATTTACAGAATATGTCCAAAATCCAGGCCCCATGGTTTACATAGGATTGGAATCTGGGAAAGTTCTGGATCCTTTCGTGCCACTAGCTGTTGCTGGGCTATTGCTGTGGTCACATGATGTTCATTTTCAATATTTTGTGACAGTTTCTAGCTGTCCCCACTCCCTTCCCCAATCAGTAGCAGCCACTTACCTCCATGCTGGAAAGGGAAGGCAAGGCAAGGGAAGGGAATGATTCCAATGATCCCTGCTAGAATCCCACAAGGAAATTCAAGGCTCAGACTTCAGGAAGTCTAAAGTCAATCTTGCTCCTACTACATTTTTGCTTGTCTTGGTCATTCTGTTATTGCATTTAGATAAAGAAATATCTCTGAAGTGATGACTTAATGGGGCAAATGTTGTCAATAGGCTATAATAACAGCAATAATAGCATCTTGAAAGCACTTTCCCAGGCTAAGCCCATTTTACAAATGAATACTACATGCTTTCTCCAGGTCATCTTTCACGTCTATGATTTGTTTTTCGCCTATAGCCGTGATGGCAAACCTATGGCATGTGTGCCAGATGTGGCATGCAGAGCCATCTCTCCAGGCATGCCAGTAGTCATCTGTTATTCTTCTGGGTTCCTGCATACACATGTGTGCCGGCCAGCTGGCCTTCATGCGCATGGGAGTGCCAAAAACCAGAAGAGCTGCTCCCTGGCATGCATACTTGCGCCAGGAAGTTGAGCATCTGGTTTTTGATGTGCATATGTGCGCCGGTCAGTTAGTCTTCACACGTGCATGTGCGCCAGAAACCAGAAGACCAGATGACTAGCATTCATGTGCATGCCAGAAACCAGAAGCTCAGCTTCCTGGCGTATGCATGTGTTCTGGGGAGCTGCTCTTCCAGTTTCCGGCAGTCCCCCCCCATGCTCACACACTCCCGTTTCAGCACTTGGTGCTGAAAAGGTTTGCTAACACTGTCCTATAGGCCCCCCTCCCTGGCTCTATTACTAAATATTGATATGGGACTAAAAACTGTTGAGCTTTCTTACCTCAACAAGACAGTATTGTGCCAAATCAGGATAGGAAAAGTATGTACGGTTGTTTTGAACTGTAGAAGCTAGAAATGCACAAGCTAGAGGGAGATGAACCACTCTTATAATGCCAAACACAAAAGCGTATAATATATGATGCCCCAAAAGAGAATATTGTTGTATGCTCCAATACACAATACAGGAAACATTAAAAAAAGATGTATAGATAGCTCTTGCTTCCTCTTTTCATGAGAAGCAGAGAAGACTGTCATAGACTCTTCACAGAAATCTGTTTGAAAAAGAAAATCTTGTGCATCTTATCCTGAAGAGTTGTACATATTGCAATACTCTACATTAAAGTGGCAGCAGAAAAGTTAAGGGGACAATTGTCAGATTTTTATTTTTATTTTCTTTTGGAAATCATTCAATAAGAACACAACTTTAATGCCATCTCTTGGAAGATGGACAACTTATAAATACAATTAATAAATCACACCACATTTAAAGGCAAAGAATTTATTAATACATGCTCCTTGGCATATGCCATAGAATCCATAATGTAGGATGTATGACAAACTTTTTAAAAAAAGTTTTTTCTGTGGTGTTTTTATGAAGTTGCATAGACACAAATTTCATATGAAAAGGAATTCACTGTTATTCTTTTAGTTTTCTTTATACCATAAACCATAATTTAATCCTTATGGCATAAGTGTGAGAAAATGAAGCTAATTATTAGAATTGTTAAATATTCTTAAAGATGGAAACAGTAAGGAAATCAAATATTTTTAACTAAAGTCATTGCATAAAAACCACAATCAATTTAATCCTTATGGCATAAGCGTGAGAAAATGAAGCTAATTATTAGAATTGGTAAAATTGTACGTTAAATATTCTTAAAGATGAAAAGAGTAAAGAAATCAAATATTTCTAATAAAGTCATTGCATAAAAACTACAATCATATCCATAGTGGGAAAATTAATAAACCTTTGTAATAATGAAGAATGTTATATTTATCTGCCCATGAATTGACAGTAAGATACTTGTTTTGGATATTTCTCCAGTGTAAATCTAAAAATTCTATAGAATTACTATTACTGATTTTGAAATCAATGAATTCAATTTAGTGGAGAAGATTAGATGACCAAAGTTTGTCTCCTTGGAGCTGTCCTTCATTTTCCTCTCTAAAAAAAGAAGCATTTAAAATGAAAAACTTCTGTCTGTTTTCTATATTCTAAATATGTATTTAGAATATTTGATGATTGGGTAATATTTTAACAATATTGAACTTTGCTGAGAGGATTTGTGTTGGATCTATAGGGACGACTCTGAGGCCAGGCTGCTTAGCACATTAACTTTATTGAACCAGTGCAGAACAAGCGCAACAAGAGGCAAGAGAACAGAAACAGAACAGAACGCGCAGCCTGACAGCTGCTTAAATAGCGAGCTGTCAGACGGCGATAACCAATCTGGAACCAGGCAGTTCCCGCTACTTTAGTTGCTGCACGTCTCCACCAATCCGAGCCTGCTGACGACACAGCCGGCTCGAGGACGGTCGTACTGGCGAGGACTTAACAATTTGTATCATGAAATGGGGGACTAAAATGACCAGCAGAATAAAATAGACTACAACAGGGGAAATAAAAATTAAAATAAGGATAGGTAGTGTGCAGTTGAACTATGAGAATATGAATTGATCATGGAGCAAATAACCTCCTTAGAAGAGATACACAATATAGAAAATGTTTACTGTTTTCCTTTTAAAGATAAACCAGGCACATTTGTTATTAAGCTATAAAAGTTATCTGCAAACATGGACTATTTTACAATCTACTTGTAAATCTTCTTAGTTTGTCAGAAGGCAAAGTACAGCAAAATAAAGGTGCTATATTTTAATTAGATCAGCTTCAGTTAATACAAGTGTGAAATTTGCATTGGCAAGTCTCCATCTAAAATCTTGAACACCCAGCAGAGTAGGTCATAACATTCTAACATTCTATCTCATTTTTCCTTATGATCATTTCAAATAATTCTGTTGAGATATAGTTATTTTTATTATAATAGGGAAAAGAATGACATGCTAAACTATTGTCTTCGCGATAACAATATATAAGCTCATGCTCAAGAACTTTTGAGGTCATATTCAGCTGCCATACTGTTGAGGTAGAATCTTTGATTTTCACAACTGATTTTTTCCCCCCCGACTGACAAATATTATGGGAGGGCTACTTATCTGCATATATCCATATACTTTTCAGTGTCCTAAATATTCTAAGAAAGTAGAAATCATTCCAAGAAGCCAAATGTAATGCCCAGTTAATGAAAATAAAATGGATTGCAGAATAAAATGATTATAGAAAAAACAAAACAATCTGGCTCCAAGTTGTAAGTAACATTTTAAATATTGATTCTATGGTACCAATAGAAGAGAATATTTGTAGGTCAGGGTTAAACTATGGGCTCCTTTACTAAACAATACCCCCATTCAAGGAATGTGAGAGAAAAATTCCCTCAAAGTTGCTGTGCCTATTAATGGCCTTTGGCTTAGACAATTAAATAAGCCAATCACAGAGCAGCTCCTGGATTTGAATCTCCCGGGCTTTTCTATGCCCTCCCCTAACTGCCACTGTGACAGTCTAAAAGGAGATGCTTGCCAGCAGACATTTTAAGACTCTTTGGGATCAGAGGCAGAGCTGAAGTCACTAAAGCCTCTTCCTTCTAAGGAAGAAAAGCCCGAAGTACAATCGCATAGAGCGATTGCACCACAGAGCTGACAGGACACTTAAGAAAGAGAATGACATCTAATATTCTTTTTGAATAGACCTTGTTTTATTTTATGTAAATAAAAACAGTTTAGTGTAAACTGCTTGTGAGGCTCATTTGTTCTAGTAGATTGTAAAAGAGATAAGGTTACGGCCCATCGAGGCCCCCTCCATCACAAGGATCTACCAACAAAGACAAACAAAATAACAGTAAACAAGAGCCCCATCAGAGAACAAACCAAGAACACTTCCAACAATGCTTATAGGGCAAGCCACTAGTATATAAAAATAACCCCCTCCCCTTTTAGCATGATGATGTTAACTAGTTTGGTAATGAAATGTCTGCAAGAAAACCACCAAGCTCAGACAGCACCAAAGACACTGATCTATGGTCCTCACTTTTAAGTAGAGTGAGCCAGTCACGCTCTCAACCCTAGGAAGCAGGCAAGGGCAAAGCACTTATGAAAATTTTCTAAGAAAACTGTAAGGATTTGTTAAAGCAGATACCAGGAGTCAACAGGAACAAATATTAATGCCAGGATGCTTAGTATTTAATAGTTTCTGGGCAATATGTAAAATCTAAATTTTCCCTCTACAAAACTTGCCAATTAACATAATGTTTGAATTTTACACCAAATTATTATACGCCCAGAATATTTATAACTCTATCGTTGCAGCATATCAATAAATTTAAGAAAAGACTGTTGATAATCATTAAAAACACCCCAAATATATTCTGACATATTTTATATTCAAAATCAGTTAAACAAATTATTTTAATTTCACTAATTTGTCTTGTTAGACATATTAGGGGTTTCAACACCAAATTAAAAATTACAGGAATTAAGAAACATCCCTGATGAGTTCCCTGTTGCATTTTAGCTCCTGGTGAAGTAATCTCTTTGGTAATTATTTGAAAAATTAAGATAATAAATCCAAGAAATGCATTACATAGGAAGCTTAAACTTCTGAAACATTTGAAT